>NC_071258.1:29728702-29893702 GCF_023375685.1 Ictalurus furcatus | reverse complement strand
GTTGCTCCGTTTCACAGTGCGCAAAAGGCCAGAGTGCCATGAACAGTCTGCCATTTGTTTGAGAAATTGAAATGTCTGAGGAAAATTTTGACTTTCTTAATCCAGCTTTCCCCCCATTCAGACTTAATAACAAATAGCATTGGAAGAAGGGCCTGTATAAACACTAGCTAATAGGATGCCATTAGATCAGAACTGAGCTGTGAGTATTGATGCATAAAAGACAGTTTATGCACTTGAAAGCAGCGGATTGAAATCAGATATGTTTATCATGTTTAACCCTTTTGCTTACCGTCTTTCTCAATAATGTAGGCTGTAATTATTAGCCTAAGTAAAACGTTTTTGTGCCACTTCATTAGTGGGAGTCTAACAGTTCAATTGTTTACTTCAAATCGGTTGAAGACTGGTCTGGATTATTTGACCGAAATTATTTTATTTCATATTGGATTATTTACGTGCAGAGATTATGATCACCCCAAAAAAACCCTCATAGATAGTTGGGATAAGAACAGTCCAGGATCATCATAGCACAAAATTGAACTTTTATCATTTATCATAATTTGCAAACCCAGAGAAAAGTTGTATTAGTTTCATATCACACTAAAGGTGAGCAGTATGCATTAGAGCAATGCAGGTTTTGTCGAAGTTTGCATATAACCCTTGAAACTGTATTTGGTAAACTCAGAGAGCTGTGGTGGTGCATTATGCAGCCCCATCTATACCAGTTGAAGTCTGATCTGTAAGTGTGTACAGCGGGCCTGCACTGAGGCAATGTGGCTCAGGCGCGGTTGAAGACCAGTGTTAGAGAAATATTCGTCTCCACTCGAGCAAAGCCACTGCGTAGCTGAGGTTTTGTTTAGTTAAGGCCAGGCGAGACTCAAGCTTTCCAATAAAAATAAATCTCAAATTAATTATAGCCCCGAGCAAGGGGGCCAGACAGTTCGCGCTTATGTGCAACAGTCTGAACTCTCTCGCTCTCTCTCTCTCTCGCTCTCTCTCTCTCTCTCTCTCTCTCTCTCTCTCTCTCTCTCTCTTTGCGTGAGACTGGAAGTTTGAAGCCTAACGAACAATCTGAGAAACGTGATCCTCGGGGGCAGCGTCACGGTTAAGATAATATAGCTGAAACGTTTTGTCACAAAAACCTTAATTCTCTGTCTCTCTCTCTCTCTCTCTCTCTCTCTCTCGCTCACTCTCAGTAAGAACATATTTTATAATTACCCTAAATAAGTAAACACCCAGGGGCATGCTTTTATAGGAATATAATCAATGATGGGGTGTGGGATGCAGTCCGAAGTGTGTTTTATTCCTCTCATACCACAGCGATTTGGGAACAGTTAAATTGTTTCTTTATTAATAAACAATACATGATACGTTTTATTAGTTTATAGTTACATTTAATGCTGTAGAACGCCTGCAAGACAAGTTACTTCCGGTTATCATTTATACTATAGGGGCTATAAACAGGCCCTTCCTCACCAGGTTGTCATGTAACCGGGAAAACGGAAAGAGCAATTAAGTCCTCTGTCCTGATGAGTTTCCTGTAGTGGAACACTTACTTAACTGTTACAAAGCGCTGACACTGGAGACTCCTTCCATACATGTTAAACAAACGTTTCTATACAGAAAACTTCACCAAATCAAGTTAAACGAGGGTCATTATATTATTATATACTTGTTATAGGCTATAAAGAAAAGCAATTACTTCCTCATACAAACATTCATGCATGCTTAGACACTCGAGGTCATATGCTCAGTGTTTGTGGATGTCGAGCAGTAACCATTTCCAAACTTCACCCTGATTGACAGATCCCTCCCACTTTAGTGCTTTTCCAATGGTATGGAGCAGCAGTTTTCCCCGCAGTTTGTGGTTGGAGGGAACGGCTGGCTGTCAGGTTGCGGCGCCGCGCCAGATGTTTTGCTCCTTTCTATGTAAACGGACTCGCATCTGTTTACTGGGCTACAAAGCATGTTTGTTACTGCTGGGCAAGTGGCACGCTGAGAGCAATGCCCTACAAATATCAGGATTTATGACTGGACTAAATAATGCAATTATGCTTGTTCATAGATTAAATCAAACCTTCCTTTTTGTACTTTGAAATTATTGAGTATTTTTAACAAAGGTTAACTTATCCAAGCTCCGCTATTTTTCTTTTCTTTTTTTTTTCAGCTCAGTGGATGATTATGATCTGTGTTGACTCACGTATAAAATACAGTAAATCACTGTTCATGCAGTATTATTTATATCTAAATTGGTCTGTTGCATCTAAAGAATAATTGGGCCTGTAGACTGTTTGTTCTGTAACCAGGTGAGTTAATTATCTACATTTGTAGAAAAAAAGGCTACTAAACGGTACCTTTCCATGTCATTGCATTGGCTTCCTCAAGCGTATAACTTTTGTATCATATAGTGTGTCTTTTAAAGCTTTTATTTAAATCGTTTTAAAGGTACATTATGTTCATACTTCCATGAGGATACGCTGCATATTAAAGGTATAAAAGATAGGCCTATCACCCTAGAGACAAGGAAAGGTAGCTCTTTTTTTTTCTGAGTGTATAGAGGGACGTCACGCTTTTTGGTGCACTTTTATTAAAGACTGTCTGGCAGAACATCTCTTATCATTTGGTTTTAATTAATAGATTGCTGAACACTGCACAGAGGCATGTTTCATTCATCTGATACTTTGACTAGTGACAGTTTTCATCCTGGTTTCAAAAATCTGTCACAATTATGTACTATCTATCACAATCAAAGAGTTATGAATTAGGGAAAAATGCATAGGTCTTACTGGCTTTAACCCCAAAGGAAATTGATGTTCGGCAAAAAGAGATGGGACTGGATTATAAAAAAAGGTGGTTTATCAGAATAAAAGTAGAAACAGTGCTGTTTTGTTCGCTGAGAGCGTTGTAGGCCCCTCAGCTCTAAATGGTTAAACAAGGTGTCTCCCTTAATTAGGGCGAGCTGCACAGGCCCCCGGGCAGGGGGAAGCCTTGACCCCTAGCAGGATCCAGATGTGCTGGTCTCGAGGGTAGCTCTCTCCTTCCCCCCAGACCCCCAAGTCGCGAGCAGACAGGCTGTTTGACTCAGACTCTGGCTTACTCCCTCGGGCATGGTGGCTGGTTGGGGGTTGGAGGTTGGGGGGGAGACTGGAGGACCGGGGTCTGGTCACGATCTGCGCAGACTCTGTCTCTTAAATCAGATCGGTAATAAATTGGTGTAATTGACGAAAAGAAAAGGAAGGGGAAAAGAATACACGTGTGGGTGGGTGTGTGGTGGGGTGTTTTTGTAGACAATATAAGCATAATAAAGAATACACCTTGAATTATTCATTTTGTTATTAATATTTTTATTTAATATTATTTAGCTGTTATATTAACCTGTAATAAAGTGAACTTCAGAACAAACACTGTGTATAGACGTGACAGCCATTTAGTCATATGATTAAAGACTAAACCATATGCTTGTGACATAATAATAATAATAATAATAATAATAATAATAATAATAATAATAATTAGAAATGAAAATAGACCTGGAAGCCTATCAGTCATCCTGCATGCGTGTGCATTCCTTGTGGAAATATGCAGTGCAGTTGCGTTTACAGTCGCCTCCGTGCGCACGTGCACTGCAGACCGCAGCAGTGACGGGTCCGAGCGGCGCGCCGCCCCTGCGTGCTTTCGGATTTCCCCAAACCTCTGAATCTCTGGACATTTCGGGGACACACTGCACTACTCCGAGCACTGAGGGGAAGAACGCACTGATACGCGGGCGCAGGTAGTCACTTTTATCTCTTATGTCGGAAAAGGAGGCTGATATGTGCGGAAAGTTGAGCTGTGAAATAGTTAAGAATTGAGGTTTAATTGCATGAAATGTGGATTACTTCCATGTTAAGTTCCGTGCATCTAAGTAAACTGACCTGGAAGAACCTTTTGCATGGCAAGTATTTAGAAGTAGCATTTTTTTTTAAGTCTCCAGGGGCCTCTTCCACAGCAGAGCGTTTTGTAGCCTATATATAATCCAGAGTTTTTGGTATTATTACAATAACACATTTTTTCCTCCCCACTGAGACTGATGTGTTGCTTAAAAAATGCGTCAGACATATAAAGACCTGGCGTCCATCCCGTAAATATTTCCCAGCCAAAAACATTTTGCAGAGGAAAGAAACTCTATTGTCTTCGCGTCTTATCTCCTCGGGACAAGTATCCTGCTTTTCGGGGGCCGCGATGAAGGCAGGGCTAGCAGTGACACACGCGCGCGCGCGCACTCACACACACACACACACACACACACAAAGGCGCACACACACACTCACGGCTTCCCTTCTCGAGCGCAGTGACTTCATTTCCCAAATGTAGAGGGAGAAAAAAAAAAGCAAAACCCCATCGGGTTAAAGTGTCTCCGTGTCTCCGAGGCTTGGAAGTCGTTCAGGCGCGTGTCATGTGTGGGATGTTGTCGGGTTCGGCTGGACTTTACACAAAATGGACGGAACTATTAAGGTAAGGCTGGAGGATGGTGGGGTTCGTACGCGGATCGCGCCGGGGAGCGTGTACTCTTCTTCTGCTTTCAGTCCGAGAGCTCGCGAAACTTCTGCGTCGCCGTCCCCGAAAGCAGATTTCCTACGGTTTTCCTCCTCTGAGTTTCCTTTTCCTTTTCGCCAAAATCTTGTTTGAGAGAAGGAAAAAAAAAAAGCACATGGGGAGGAGGATACGCGACATTCAGATGGAATCCACACAGAAAAAAAAGTGTGTATAGACGCACTTCTGGGACGGAATAAAACTGCCATTCTGGAGGACCTTTATATATATATATATATATATATATATATATATATATATATATATATATATATATATATATATATATATATATCCTAATACAGCTTGGATTCGCAGTAAATTCGTGTTTCATTGCATGATGAGGGTGTATGGAGGTTGTGTGGAAGTTCTATGGAGGTTGTGTGGAGGTTGTGTGGAGGTTGTGTGGGATTACGCCGTTACTATTCTCTATAAATCATAAAACGGAGGTTCCATATGTGGCGCACAGCCCGGGCTCCTCAAACAGCGAGCCCACCCACTACAGGCAGCCAGACAGATGTTTTTAATTGATATTATTATTAATTATAGAAACTAAGGACTGCTTTCTTGATCGTGTTTTGGTTTGAACAGAACTGAAGTAAAATATTAATATGAATATTTACACTCCTTAATTGGTGACAGTAACCTAAAGAGAAGGTTAAAAAATAAAATAATAATAATAATAATAATAATAATAATAATAATAATAATAATACTCTGTATCTGTGCTAGGGGTGTATTGGGTTCTACATTATAAGTTCAATAAATGCACTAATAATCAGATGCTCGAATAATCTAAATGTAATTGTGATGTCAATACCATGTTTCGGTTTTCATACTTTTATTCAGTATTTAAACAACATGATGTAAATTGCTTTTTTTTTTTTTTTTTGAAGTAGTGTTTAGGTTGTATAAATGACTTTGCTGGTTAATGAGCTGTGTTCAATGTATTTGCTTTATTCAGTTTGCAATTAAGAAGGGGAAAACCATCAGCAACGTGTATCTATGTGTGCTGTCTGATTTCCCGTCTTTGTGGTCATATTAGTGGTTTTGGGTGTGGTGAATGTGTGTGAAAGGCTTGTGAAAATCTAGAGATTTGACCATTTATATGTTGTTTCTTTAGTCTTCGTATTTCAGGTGACTTGGAAAAAAGTTTAAAAGTCATTTTTAGCATGCATTTCAAATGTCTGAAAGTTACTAACACATACTTATACATTATTATTATTATTATTATTATTATTATTATTATTATTACTACTACTACTAAAATCATTGAAGTCGTTAAACTTAAAGCAAATATCTTTGCCGTCTTTGCCGCTTCGCTAGAGCAGCACTTTTTGATTGAGTATTAACTGTAGGCCTATACAGCATTACCCATCATAAGGGGGTGTCTCTGTCAATGGGGGTTTCCTGTTCTACACAATCTGGTTTCCTGTCAGGTTTCCCTTTCCTTCTTAAACAAAGGACTGGAACGCACTCTGTATCACCACCTTGCATAGCTCAGAATGGGAACAAACCCATCCCAGCCTAATGTCATGATGCATCTGGCTGAGTCCAGTGGTACCCCACATTTAAGCCCTCCTCAGACATAAGAATTACGCAGGCCTGTCAGTCTTTTGCGAAAATTCAAACCTGGCCTTTCTTCCTGTCTGAGACTCCAGTTGTGAAAAGAAATGTTGTGGGTGCTCCTCGCAGTCAGTTTCTACAGCACAGGCCTGTGGTTCTGTGTGGATGAAGTGAGCTATGTAGGCATAGCTAATTTATGGTCTGAAGAAAATGCCACTTTTGTGTGCATTTTAACCCTGTTGTAATGAAAACCTTGGTTCCATGCCCCATCCTTGCTGAGATCACCCGTCTGTATAAATGTAGGAATGCTGCCTTTTGCCAGGACTACATTGTGTGTGTATGTGTGTGTGTGGAATTAGATTTTCCTATTTTTAAAACCCCTCTGTAATCTTGGGAAAGCCTGACTGCCAATCATGAATTATATGGTGCAGTCTGATATGTCTCAGCGCAAGTAGTGAACAGCAGCCAGAATGGTCCTTATCTGGCACCATCGTAGCATTCTTTCACTGTGTCATACTTATCCTTCACCAGCTCCACTGCTGTGGGTCTCTCTGATAGTGTCCACAGATGCTGCATTGGCTCTGCCAGTCAAAATTATGGCGCCTGTCAAGAAGCTGAAAAAGCCCTAGTGAAAAGGAAGACTTCTGAATACAGGCAGGGTGGTTATGTGAGATGGCTGCTTGGAAGTGATGGCAGAAGGCTGTTCTGACCTGTGCTTTGGGTTGGTTACACTGAGATCAGCTCATCTTCGTGTGGCACACATGCATGCAATTGAATCCATAGAAAGCAGTCTGATAGCAAAGATATCACATTTTACTGGATTTAGTTCATTGTCTTCAGGGAAGCCTTTTAGTGTCATGTTTGTTTTTTTGTTTTTGTTTTTTTTTTAGAAGAATCATGAATATACAGATTATTTATTGTTCCGTATTTAGTTTTCGTAAAATGTCCTGTGAGTAACTACAGTGCCAAGGCTCGATATTAACAGGTGCAGGTCTTGGCAAGTGTTTGAATGGAGCTGAAGGAAATCTGTTCTATTGTGTTGGCTCATACAGTGAACAAAGTTTAGAAAAAGGAAAATAGAAAAAAAGGAGAGGAAACAGAGGGGGAGCCACTGAAAGATGTGAATGAAACATGAACGCTTCTGTATGACTGAATAAGAAGTGTTATTTGCAATAATGTTGATGGGCAGAATAAAAGCACTATGAGCACCCACTCATGTAGACACTCGGAGTCTCTAGAGAGGCCTGTCTACTCCGTTTGTTTTCTTTAATAAAGCTACATCACCCCAGCTGAGCTCCTGCAACGAGGTCAAATGTAGAAGCGACCTCAGACTAGTTACTGTGGATCTGTTTTGACTTTCCAACCTGCTTGTGTTTCAGTCATGAACAGGACAAAGAGGCAAGCTTACATTCTGTAATTGATTATTATTATTAGTATTGGTTTTTTTGTTTGTTTTTTTTCAGTTTCAAATCCTGGCTTCATATTGCCATTCTCCAAAATCTGTTTCTGAGCACTTTCCAAATGCTACTTTATAATAAAATTGTTTGACCATTCTGAAGAAATTATTTGCTTACTTATAAATAGTTGTTTATGAGTATGTTGGCTTTGTGATGATTGATGCAGTACATATTGAAATTAGTCTTCTAAATCCTGCAGAAACAAGAGGCAGGGTTTCAAACTGTGTTTGAGGATACTCGTTTTCATGAAGCCATTGAATACAATGCATGATGTAACGCTGTGACATGTTGCTTCCTACAGGAGGCGCTTTCAGTGGTGAGCGAAGACCAGTCTCTGTTCGAGCCTCCCTACGCTGCTGCTGCCCCGCTACCCAAAACCGACATGACAGCATCCAGCACACAGGATTACGGACAGCAACACAAGATCAATCCCATCCCGCCTCAGCAGGAGTGGATCAATCAGCCCGGCCGCATTAACGTAAAACGCGAATACGACCACCTCAACGGAACCAGGTAGAGGATACAGATTTTAATCAGAGCCAACAGGACACTCGCAGTCCTTCATACAATGCAGTTTTTAGTCCAGACCATTTCCTACATTCATTACAAAGTCAGAGGCCTGTAAATTCCTGTCTCAAAATTGACTTTTATATTACATTTTTAAAAGCAATTCCCAATTAAACTGGGCAGATGAGGGTTAAGAGTGATAACTTATTGATACTGGGACTCAAACTCACAACTGTATGATCACTAGTCCAACTAGTGGAGATTTAATGGCACTGTTGATTAATAAATGATTCCTTACATGTCAAAAGAGCAGTCTAAGTTTAAGCATATAAATGATTAATAAAAAGGTTTATAAACAAACAGAATTACTGTCCAAATGGAAAAAAAAAATGCAATAAGTATTGATTGCCCTGTGGTCGTGATTTAAAGGACACATCCAGTGAGCGCTTGATTATTCTACATACGTCACTTTATGAAGTATTCTTCTTTGAGCATGTCACTCTCTTATTCCAGAGAATCCCCGGTGGACTGCAGCGTGGGGAAATGCAATAAGCTGGTGAGCAGCTCAGACACGTCGCAGATGGGTTACGGAGGCTACATGGATGAGAAGAGTGCCCCGCCCCCGAACATGACCACCAACGAGAGGAGAGTCATTGTTCCAGCAGGTACGTCAGTGTAATAGAAATCATGCCTGGATTTCAATGCTTTCTTTTTTTTTTTTATAAGGCTGCATGTAAAGTGTAGGGTTGTTATTGGCCACATGTTGTTCTGTGGGTGATGATCTGATTCTGAGGTTAGAGCGTGAATCAGCACTTCATGGTGCTATGTGATAAACCCTTGAGTACGTGCACGCTAGCATATGGCCATGGCTGAAATGCACAACCACAGGTCTGGCAGACTTGAAAGCATGACTCTGGCAATAATATTCATTCGTCCATCTTCGGTAACTGCTTTATTAAATTATTTTTTTTAAATCCAGATTTCAGTTAAGAAATACAATGATCAAAGCTACAAGTATGCAAACAAGACAGATCAGGTTGATAGTTCCAGTCAAGTATGTAGCTGTATAGGTTATGGAAGGGTTTTGTGTTTTTACTTTCTTTGTAAGAACAATAACACACAAATTCTTCCCTAAACATCTTAGACTACTTTGTGTGCAAGTCACCTAAAAAAACAATAACACTTAATGGCCTTTGAAGTGGTGCAACAGAACCCTACCATCAGGAGATCACAAGAATGAATCCCAATGATGCCACAGCCATCCATGGACAGGGGTCCAAGCAAGGACATTTGTCACTGCTCTCTGGATGGGAGGGATGGACTTACACTCTCTCCTGTCAATCAAAGTGACATTAATAATGGGCATCTGTGAGCTCATGTATGCATGTAAGAGGGCAGTCAGTTAGTGCTATCCTCCAAGTGTTCAGATACATGTGATCTAGCATGAGCAGCAGTTCGAAAAGATTCAATGGCTGTTTTTTTGGGGGTTTTTTTGGAGAAAGCATGTGCACCCTTCATGGTTGGTAGCTCTAGCTCATGAGTGGGAATTTTGGAGAGAATAGTGTAAAAACAACATTTACACATTATACATCGCCGTATCACTGATTTTCAACCTGCACTCTTTTCCAGATCCTTCTCTGTGGTCCCCGGATCATGTACGGCAGTGGTTAGACTGGGCTGTAAAAGAGTATGGCCTCCTAGAAATCGACACAGCCATGTTCCAAAACACAGATGGCAAGGAACTGTGTAAGATGAGCAAAGAGGATTTCCTGAGACTGACCACTGTCTATAATGCTGAAGTCCTGCTCTCACATCTTAATTACCTCAGGGAAAGTAAGTGCACTTCTCCTACTTTGTGATAAATAGTGTCTACTTGTAGAGACATGTGACTCCCAGTGTGTTCTCACTATTTTATTATTATTATTATTATTATTTAATTCAGTGTTATTTATAAATTTATCTTTAGAGAAATCTGCATGTAGATTTAATGAGCAAACCAGAGGTGACAGTGTTAAGGACAATCTCCTTGAGATAACATGAAGAAGAAACCTTACGACTCAAAAGGGAACTCATAAATCATTATAATATACAGGTGTAGAAGAGTAAAGTCAAACCGTACTACCTAAATGTGTTGAAAGGATGTTCAGGATGTTAAATATGAGCTGATTTTGAGCCCTTGGATGAGCACAGGACAGTCTTTATTATTATTGCAGTTTGTAGGGTGAAATCCACAGAAGTATGTGAAATTTATTATTCTTATTGTTGTATGGTAATATTTACGGTGAGCCCTTTTAGGAATCTTGTTTGAAAATTAAACACAGTGAAACGCCAAGTAATACAGTTTAGGTTATCCAGTTCAACATATTGGGCATTAGCTGATATGTTGTCATCTCTTAGTGAGTGTGACAGGGCTTGTGGTCAGATATAATGCCTGCCATCTGAAATCGTTAACCACTTGAAATACAATAGAGGCCTGAACATTAAAAACACTGCTTTGAACTCGGGAGCACATTACTGGAGATGTCTAACACAAAACAGCGCTGATAGAAAAGAAAAGAAAAATCTAATGCCGATATCAAATGTCCCGATTCAATGGAGCTCATACTTCTGGCAGAATGGAGGCTAAATATTTATTCGGGTTGTGGCCAGGGAATAGACACTGATGTCAATTTACAATACTGTCACCTGCTAAATCGTTTTCCCATAGTCAAATATTGAAAATAGTCCCAGGACACATTTAAGGCACAGCGAGTAAGAATTAATGGGGTGTTGAGAAACCGAGCTACAAACGTAATAGAGTCATAATTGTACAAAGTCTGGCAGTGGTTTGAGTTGTTGGATGAAGGAATAGCAGTACAAAAAATTTGGCCAGAATAATGGCGTTATTCAACACGGTTTCTCAGTTGTAATCTCAAAAGAATTTGCTATCAAAGGACTAGAGGTGAAGTTTGTAGTTGTGTCTCTTCTTAAGGGTTAATGAATGTCACGTCTACATGGTGAAGTATAGCACTTTGAATTTGGACCCAATGTTTTTTGCCACAACAAGGCAACTTAATATGAGCTATACAGACATTTTCTCTGATTCTCTAAACTGTTGTGTAGTGGAATTATACATAATAGATTGACCTTGCACATTAAACCATGCAGTAAGCTCCGTTCTTCCATTTAATAGGTTTCAGCTCAGAGAGTGACCATTCCTGGCTGTTCTCATCCCCATAACTCCTCAGGACAGCCTCGTTTTGCTTGGCAGAGCTGCCGCGACCATGAAGAATTTTGATAACTATCCCAACCAAATTTACTCCCCTTCTGTGTGCCCTCAACCATGGGCAGGCCTAGACGAGACCCAGGTGCATGGCCTCAGGAGCCTGCCAGGCAAGGCCCCTGCCTCCGCGCTGCACGGGAAAGTTTATCCCTAATTTACAATGGAGGCAGTCTGCCTCATTCCTCTTCCAGGGGCTTTCTTACATTATAGCGCTTCATGTTTTGGCAGAGCTCCTCTGGCGGCTTTTACCCCCAACCCCGATTGGTCAGTGTAATCTATAAGCAGCACGTTGCAGAGGTGGTGCATCTGTGCGTGGGTTGTCATCTGGACCATGTTGAGGAACTTGCTTGAGGTTACAGTCCAGACGTTCAATCTGATTGCTCGGGGTCTTGAGTTCAGATGAAAGCACAGGGCACAGATTGGTTAAAAGAAAAAGAGAAAAAAAAGCGGCGCATCCTGAGGGTTAGCTAAAGCATCCTTCAGAAAGGTCAAGACCCAGTGGTGTTTGCCCAAAACGGGATGAGAGAAACAGCTGGCCCATCCCAACATTATGACAGCAGCTCAGCTCCAAGGCGGGTGGAGTCCTGGTGCTTAAAAGCAGCCGTTCTAAAAAAAAAAAAAAAAAAAAAAAAAAAAGGAAAAATAAAACAGGCCAATAGACTCAGCAGTGTGAGGTAATGGGAATTTAATTCCGTGGGTGTCAACAGTTTTGTGCAGCTAACCGAGCCGAGGGCCTGCGTATGGATCGAGAGCATAACGGAGGCATTGTGAGCTGCAGGGCAGAGCATTCTCAGGATGCTTTTTTTCCTTTCTCAGGAGAGCCTGCCGTTTGGAGTTTTCATTATGGACGGTTGCTGCAGGACTGAGCCTCAGCTTAAGCGTGGGCCATTGTGGATCTGCCTGAAACTGCTTTTGATTTTGCCTGTGTGTACTTTGGAAGGTGAAGAAATGGTTCAGAATCCTCCACTCGGCAATTTGAATTGCCTTGGCTGCAGTCCTAAGCAAAAAAAAAAAACGAATATGAATAAGAAAGATGACCTGTGCCAAAGCTCTCTTTTAGCTTTATTTACTTCCTGAAGGTATAGCGGCGTTGTCTGTTAAAGTGTGTGCACACTGTTTGAGAAATTTTGCATTGTGTTGCTTCTAAGTATGCTCTAGTGGGATCCAAGATCACTACTGATAGTGTAGAGATGATTGTGTGTGTGTGTGTGCGTGCGTGCATGTATATTTGCCAGGGTGTGGCTGACTCTCAGACCCCTGAGATATGGAACATAAGCTAATCTTTTTTTTTCCGCTCGAAACACAAACAAACACAATCACAGAAAAATAAGAAATCTGTCCAGAACATTCTGGCTTCCCTCATACATGCACATACACCATTAAGTGCTTAAGCAACTACAGTCTGTAAGGTGTCTTCTGGAGCTGACACCACACTCTATAATTATTCTTTACACATATCTATATGTGTTCGGTTCTATTTATCAAGACTCCAATTAACATTCCAACATGCCATCAGGCTTATATACAACAGAGCAGAGTAGGCTCTCAGGCCTCAGGCCACACTGCTAGAACAGCTTTTGCTTTTTAGAACAGCTGCTGACTCATACACACAGGCACATACACAAACATCTTTATACTGAGCAGACACGCACATGAATTCAAATATTGACACACGAGAGAGTGTACATGCATACATGCATGCATATAAACAGAAACGTAGATGCAGTCAGATGCAGACAGGAAATCTAAACATGGGCTCCATCACCAGGCATCGACTCAAATCTGGATCTCATGGAAAGCAGATTGAATCTCTTGCCACATGCTCCGATGCTGGAGGCTGCTAGGGCATATTGGAGTAAAGTAGTGTGACCTGCTGCTGCATTATTTTGGTTTCGCCGTCGGTCACTTATCCAGATTTTTGTATGCGATTGCCGCCCACTCGCCAATGTGCTTTCAATTTGGCCGCAATTTGAGAATTTGTTTAAATTACAGCCAAGAGTGGAGCGGAGGTGAACCGCTAGCATTGTCTCAGCTTCCTCGGAACAATCGGCAGACAGAATAAAGTATGTTAGAGAGAGAGAGAGAGAGAGAGAGAGGGAGAGTGTGTGATTACATATGTTACACCCTCTGTGAAGGTAGTAACAGGAAGGATACACTTCTGAGACAAACCCAGTGTCCAGCATTCTAAGGCCTTGATAGTTTACACAAGCCATAAACATGTGTGCAGCTTTACAGTCTCTACTCACTCTGTTTTTCTGTCTATTTTTTTTTTTATTATTTCTTGCTCTTGGTGAGTTTTATTGATCTACCTACTTACATTAACCAGCTGTTACTAAAATGTCAAAATTCGCACCATTCTCTTGAAAATTCTCTGTGGTCCTTCTATCTATGTGTGAGTGCAAAACAAAAGCAACCGAACGCTGTGACTGTGAGTGTGTATATAGAGTATTATATGTCTCAGAACCAAGCAGAAAGCAGATATCTAAATCTACCTAAATCCATCCATCATGCCAAAAGAGGACTGATTCCCAGCAGTGATAAGGAAGAAGAGAGAGAAGACAAAATTCGGTATTATGAGGATTCATGATGAGTTATGCAGTTGTCCAGATCCTCAGCAGATGTGTTTTGGCCTTCTTCTATATACACACAGACTCACAGCAGACTCAAACACAGCAAACAATTCTGATGGAGTAAAATACATTTAGGTAACTATATAGCAATTCTACATACACTAGTACTGTACAAGTCTTAGACAGCCAATATTTTTTAGAAACATTTTGTCTGACATCCATATTGTATGGTCACTGCAATTATTGTATCAGTAGAAATAAAATAAAAAAAATCAATGCTGCATATGAGCTTTTGTATTTTGCTATGTAATGGAACATACGTATTTAGTAAGAGACAATGTTTCTGATAAAACGTCATCCAAGATGTCTGGGATTTGACCTGCAAAGACAGAAGAACTGTAGAACGTTCTCAAAGAAGCCAGGAACAACCTACTAGACAATATCCTTAGAAATCTGTATGATAGTGTGTATATATAAGCAGATTTAATCTCAAAGATAAATTATTGTTTTGGCTTTTTTACTGTTTACAGGTCAATATAGTAACTGCTTTGATAATAGAAAGAATATTTGCTTTACAAAAGCCTTTGTCCACACAGGTAGTGTTGCCACCTCACAGCTCCACGGTTCCTGGTCTGATCCTAAGCTTGGGTTACTGTCTATATATAGATATATAGATATGCTATATTCTATATAGTGTATTTCTCAGTCCTGAAGTAGAATTGACCCTGGATTCAACAAGTGTACATAGTGTAAATGTTCTTGTACAGGCGTTCCATGTGTAAATGTTGGGAAATTGGTCATTTTGCAGAACCCTTCACTTAAAAATGTGACATAGTACAGTGTCATGCTGAGCAAACACCACTGGATTATTTCTGTTTATTGTGGTTCTCCTTGTTGTTGTAGTAAGTTACAGTACAAAAACTTTGCTCTGCAGTTACAGTCCATGCAATCTTAATTCTGTAGATTATTTGTTCATTCAACTTGAGCAACTGCTTTATCCTGGTCAGGGTAATGGTGGACACTGAGCCTATCCTGGGAAGACTGGGCGTAAGGTGGGAATAAACCCTGTGTGAGATGCCATCAGAGATAACATTGTAGATTATCGTTTTAAATATAATTCTGAACGGATGCAAAATTAGAGTGTGTCATTTGAATGAATCACAGAAAAACGAGACTAGGTTGCATTTTGATAGACTTGAGTAACGTATTTTGACAGGGCTGGCGTGGATTGTAAATGGAAGTGTGTAAAGACAGAAGGCGAAAATCAGAAATGTTTTCAGTGGGAATTAGCCTTTAGATCTTACAACAGTCTGTGTTACACTTGATCTATTTTTCTCTCTATGTCTGTTTGTCTTATCCTTCCTGTTCTTCTCTCTCTCTCTCTCTCTCTCTCTCTCTCTCTCTCTCTCTTGCCCACGGCCATGTGGGGGTTTATTTTTCTTTTGGGGCAGCAGTGTTTGATTGCTGCATGGGGATCACACCCTACACAATGGCTGCCCTGTTCTGGGGTCTCAACACCACAGTGCTGGGGGTGAGGGGCCTGGAGGTTAAAATATGTGTGCAAAGTCCCCTAGACTTCCCCCAAAAGACACACACGTTCACACATCCTTCATCGGCTTTAACACTCGAAAAATATCACCAATATCATCTCTGCGCTCAAATACAACATCAGTAGTAGTATTGATGTAGTAGTAGGGACCATCAATAATGGCACATTTGATATTTTTTATAATATACCTGAATTTGGGTTGTGATCTTGTATGTGAGTCATAGGCTCATTTGGAAATGTGATAAATCACTTTGTTTTATTGTGGGGGATAAAAGCATAAGTAACACCCACTGAGCAGTACTTACACAGTAATTACCCTGTTATTACACATTAATAAACATGTTACTAGGACTGGTACAGAAATGCATTTGGTACATGTTTTTAAATAGGCTATTCTCTTATATCTTGCAGGTAGCTCATCACTATCATATAATACACCATCTCACACTGACCAGTCTCCTCGTCTGGCTGCCAAAGAAGGTAGGATTCACTGACAAGCTTTAATGGTTTGCTCCTTATCCCTGCAGCTTACAGTTGTACTTGTAATTATTGTAGGTTGTACCAAAGGTCATTTACATGTAGTGACACCCATAAAACTCCATTAAAGTCAAAGCTGACATAGTTGAAATGATGACTAAATGGCAGTTAGTGGTGGAGGGTGGGGTTTTGGTATTTGTGTGTGTGTGTGCGCGTTGGGAGGTTTGTTGTTGTTGCACCAATTTTTTTTTTTTTTTTTTTGGGGGGGGGGGGTGTTTCCAAGTCATTAATTTGAAATGTTTTACAAAATTTCCCCAAATTTTCAATAAATTCACGGGCGTAATTTAAATAAATAAGCAATTTTAAATTGGCAGCATAATCTGTAATTAAAAATTGCAGTAATTCTTGCAATTTTTGAAGATGATCAGTCAAAGTTATAGATAAACTAACACAATCTCAGGAGAGTTTATGGAATATGAATGTTTTTCCACACTAATTGGATACTCATGAATATCACATGAATATCACATTTCCTATATAAATGCTCTTGTTAATGATTTATTAATATATTTCTATTGAATTTAATACATGAGGCCCTAATGGCTGAATCATTTCTCTCAGCAACAGTTACAGGTGAATGTAATCCATCAGCTTTAAACACAAAGACATTAATTTCCTTACCAATACCTGCAGATGTTAAAGGAGTAGAGGGAGATATAGCTGATCAGTGAGCTTTTGCTCTCCATCTCTCTTTCTGACTGAGTGTGTGTACAATGGCCAAGGCCTGGGCGCTCAGCAGGTGCTGTTTTTGTTCTGTGTAAATAAAGACAGCGTGGCTGTCAAGTCAGCCATTCAGCCTCCACCTGAATGTGAAGTGGAGGCCGAGGACCTTTCAGAGAGCAGAGAATTAGCAAGACAAAAGGCACGTGCCTTGGTTCCCAAAGCCAACAGTGAGGGAGAGGGAGGAAGAGAGTCTCGAGAGAGACTGACAGAGAGGAACAGATATGGAGTTGAGAGACAGGTGTCATAGGCTCCAATAAAAAGGGATAGAATATGATTTGAGTGAATGGTTTGTATTTGTGTGGTTTTGAATGAAAGTCCATGCTGCAATAACAGCACAGAACCACTTAGTTAAATGGGCTGTTGTTTTCCCTCAAGTGTCTGTATTAGACAATATTAGTTTTAGATTGTGGCGGATTGGTGAAAAGGAATGGTTTGGTTTAGTCTGTATGTATTGTGGGTTTTTTTTTATGTCTTCAAGGTGGCTGTGGGAGTTTGCTTGCACTTATTACATTTTTATTATTATTATTATTGCTGTTTAAGAAATTATAATCAAGATCTGTGGCTTTACCTGTTGTCCTAGAACACTATTGAGGCCATTCCCATTGCAGCAAATGTAATTATAAATTAATTAGTAATGACAGTAGTAATTTATTGTACTATTAAACAATTTATTGTGTATGCTGACCTAACTCTCAAGGGTTCTTATGAAGAGTTAAGGGTTCTTCACTGAGGCAAAGGGTTCTACTTGGAACCCTTCCTGATATAGATATTGTTCTACGTAGGACAAACAGACAAATCTTTAATGGTTTTACATTTAACATTTTTGTTCAGAATGTGGTGAACTGAATTGTGTTATTCAGTATAAAAGTATCCCATGGTACTTTGTTCCCTTAGTGGAAATGTTTTGTGATGCTGTGTTATTCTCTCATGTTATTCATTCCAGCATGGGATCACGTTTGCAAAATGGTTCATTTGCACAAAATGTGCGAGAGGTTACAAAGAGTTAAGGTTAGGGTGAGGGGCAGGCTTAAAATGTTCTTAAAGCTTGATATTAAATACAATAAAATCTCTCACTTGTTAGAATTCCAGCACATGATATGAAATATCCGAAGCAGATCAAGTTCTACTTTGATATTTGATTGTATGCTAATATTGGCACAGAATTTCCTTTTATGATTGGAGACTAAAACAATTGGAGATGTGTTGTTATAGGAAAATAATCAATTATAGGGTGGTGTGATGAGGCACAACTAAATCGAGTTACTATTACCACCCCAAGATTGATTATTTTCCTGCAACAGCAACTCCAGTGGTGTTTTATTTCTCTTTGTTTTCCATAGCAATTTGCCAATGCAAACAATTTTAATTTATTAAAGAAAAAAACATCTAATTACATACATCATACATTTAATGTCGTGGAATGTCAGGTAGTTCCTGTTATTAGTTACGTTATGGGGCCATTAACAGTTGTTCACCAAATATACAAATTTATAAAATATGTGAAGTGAATGTGAATGTGAAGTATCTGTGTTAGTTGCTTCTATAGAAACCATTAGAATCAGAACATTTATGTAAACCTGTGATATGTCTGTTAAAGCAATGGTGTTAAAGAAAATAAATCAGTATTGAGAATTCAAGAGATTTTACTGGCCACTTATCTACTTATGTATAGGCCGGTTTATATATTATACATACTGTAAGTAGTCAAAATGGTCAGTAAAATCTGATTCATATAAATATAAAGGCATTATCTGTGATTGGCTTTGGATCTACTATGACCCTGACCAGGAAATGACTAAATGAAGGTGGACAAGTGAATGAATGAATGAATGAATGAATAAAAGGCATTATTGTATAATTTCTTCTGAATAGTTTGAGTGCCTTAATTCATAGGCACACAAGGCACGATGACAAAAGACAGTAGATATGCCTGCGAAATGAATCTAGCAATAAAGTGCTTGTGCTAGGGCTATGATACTGTCTGTCAGGCCTGTAATAATACTGATAGCACGTAAGTCCTGACATCAGTGTTATCTTTCGAAGTCCAGTAAGTGTCTGTCTTGATAAGTGCCTGAGGAAAAGCAGCCTATCTGAACCATGCTGAGGACTCTCTAAACCCCTCATTACAGCTATTAGTACAAACATCACTGGTGATTAGATAGTAACAAAGAAACCATATGACCTTTGACCCATAGCAATATGGTAGCATGCGTTCTTGTATTGTACCTGTCTATCTGTATTATTATTATTATTATTATTATTATTATTACTATTACTATTATTATTCTGTTCTTTGTTTTGTTTTTATTATGAAGAACAGGACAGTGACATCGTTCTGGACATTAACATTAACCATTTAAACCCTAATGCTTTTTTCTTTCTTTCTAAGTGTTAAAGTAAGATGTAATTATTTATTATCATTTACTCCATCATCCTTTTTTTATTTTTTTACCCAGGAGGAGAAAATAAAAGTAGATTCACTTAAGCACACATTGTACAATTACAACGAGACAAATTGTACAGTGTAAGGTATTGTACAAATTATACAAAAGGACAGACGACCATAAGTTAAGTGTTTTTGGTTTGAATTAATTAGATACATTCATGATATATCTGTTTAACATGTTTGGTATTTGGAGAAATCACAGCACAATAGGACATTACACACACTTTAATAATATTAGTAAAATTATAAACCACATATATCTCTGGTTAACTGCCCTTAAGAGTGTGTGTTGGGGGGGGTTGGAAGGGGAGGGGGAGGGGGGATCTGATCGACCAACATCATTCTTGTTATTCCTATGCCTCATGATAGAATATATTTCTCTTTTCAGAAATTAGACTTTGGCCCTCGTTTCTAATTTCACATCCAGCCGCCACTGATTCTGCTCAATGTGTTAGTCATTTGAATGCAGTTTTCATACTTGACCAGGAGTGGTGTACATTTCGTAAATTGTGAGATGAAACATCATGTCTTCAGGACTATGATACAACACACAGGACAAAACAGGAGCAATATATATATATATATATATATATATATATATATATATATATATATATATATATATATATATATATATATATACATATATATATATATATATGGGACATTTTTGGTAACTACACAATGCTGAGTGAAGCTGTGGTAGTCTAGATGGCTGGCTAGTTGTGTAATGACTAAGTTTTCGACGCACAGCAGTCTGGTCTCTGAGGAACCACCACACCCAGAGCAGCCTAGCTGAGATGAACAAAGTGAGCACAGTGGGAAAGCACAGTGAGAAATTCTGAGCTCAGGTTCTGACTGTTTCATTATCTTTAACAATGCTGTTAAACAAAATGTCAAGTACGCTTCTCTGAATCAAACTTTTTAGCTGCAGGAGCCTCTCAGTTTTCCAGTCTTCGAGCGTTGGCAGCTTAGTGAGGAACTGTTGCTGGTCTTTCCTTGGTTATATTTTAAGTCAGTCTACCTCCAACTCATTTGGGCCTATCAGACAGTAGTAACGTCCACCGCCACTGTTTTCCTTTCAAATTCCGACGGTGTATTTCGTCTGCTCGCTCTCTTGTCTTTTCTTCTCTCTCTCTCTCTCTCTCTCTCTCTCTCTCTCTCTCTCTCTCTCTCTCTCGCTCATTCCCTACTGGATTGTGGGCCTTCTCCTGGAAGGAGGTAGACTGGTGTGTGTTTTTTCACAGTTGGGAGGGTGAAAAAAGCGAGGGAAAAAAGGGGCCAGGAAAACAAAGAGAAGTTGTGTGTGCAGGCTCTGCAAGCAGGAAACGTAACTCTCTCAGGACTCGCTCCCTCCTCTCTATCCTTCTTTCCTCTGTTGGACCAGGTCTTGTACTAGATTACTCTAGAGACAAAGATAAACATGAGGATATTGAGACGTTGATAGGAAAAAAAAAACTGTAATGAGAAAGACTAGAAAGAGTGATGAAAAACAACTACTGTGGAACAGCAGTAGAACTTTTTCCTTGAGTCAATTTCAATATTAGGCGTAACGGCAAGTCAGTATATACAATATCAGTACAATAAAACAAAATGACTGACTTGCATCACAATGGGGTAATTATCTTTTCCTGATTTCTGCTCTGATGCATAGAATTTTGGGCGAAACATCAGCATTTATAACTCGCTTCATGCTCGTTCTGAAAGCCCTCTGAAGCAGGGTCGTTATCCCTCAGTTTTGTTTTCACTGAGGAATGTTGGCTGTAGATGTGTTGTGATTTTGAAAGAAGTGGACTGTTTAGTTTTGTTAACTCATTCCAAGCCAAACGTTTACTTGTTTTCAGTAGTTAATGTATTTTAGACCCACCCAGAACAGGGTTTTAAGGATACTCGCCAGAAGATGGCAGTGCTGGATTATTCTAACCAGCAGGGCAGCCATGAGATGCTTAGTCAGGGTTCAAAATAAATAAATACATTCTATGAGGTGCTTTCCTTTTCCTAGTGGAGTAACAATCATTTCTGAGTGTGATTTCCATTAGTACAGAGAGTAGCAGATAATAAAGTTCCATCAAGAGTAACTATGCTATTGCTTAGACTGTAGGAATTTCTACATATCAAGAAATACAAAGTCATAACTTTGATTTATTTTATTTATATATTCAGATTGATTTGAAGAATGATATTTACCTAAAAGTTTTTTTTTTTTTTATTTTATTACATTTCTACTGTGGGCCAAATCACTGTAGAAATACAAATTTTCTAACCTTGAAGAAAAATAAACAGCACCGTGTCCTGGGTTTTGCATGGGGGCTATTAGTCTTTGTACGTTTTTGTGGTCTCACTACTTGTCTTGGTCAAAATTTGTGCAACTCGATGCCGAAAGCAATCAGTAGCTTCATCATTAAGGCCAGAAGGGCAGCCGGACCATCTGAAGAATGAGGATAATAATTAGCAGTGATAGCCAGCTAATTTCCGTGTGGGACAGAAGGAACAGCATCATGCTTCAAGGCACAATGAGACTATTTTAGATCTACATATGAGAATGCTATGTCTGTCCAGAACATCCATGGGAAATATCCAAGCGTCTCCTTGATTTCCTGCTGTCTGATGATTTTTTTTTCCCTCTTCACTCCTTTTCCCTTTTGAGATTGTCTGTGTCAAGGTTGTGCCTTAAAGTAAAACAGAAATCATTTAAAGTTTAGAGCTAGAATAACTCCCTTTATGCAAATGTTGATAATGGATTTTTTTTTTTTAGTTCTGAAAAACAGACTCCAAATTGATTTACATCAACTTAAACCTAAATGGAAATGTTTCATTGTGAGTTTTTTGTCTGAGTCTCTGTGCGTTTTTAAAAATCTGGCCAGTCGTATGAAATCTGCTTAAGTATAATTTATGGTAGCCTTTTTGGCCTAGCTGAAAGCCAGATAAAACCACACAAATTTAACCAAAGCTATATATCTTCTCAAAGATCTCTCTCCTACTTTCTCTCATTTACATAAGAAAGTACAAACTACCTATTTTGTCAGTAGGGATTTGAAGGTCTTGTTTAATTGATACACTATATTAACCATAAAAAACACATTTTCATACATCTAATATTTGGGAAGGAACAATATTTGTAATAACCTTAAATAGTTCAACCATAAAAAGTTAACTTAATTGTCTATCTCTTCTCTTCAGACGCCTCATATGATGCTGTACGGAGGACAGGCTGGTCAAACAACATGCACAGTGGTAAAGGTGGGTATGAAAAACAATGGTATTTCTTGAATCTTGAATAAGAATTGCTCACTCAAGAATCAAACTAATCTAGAGTTTGATCTAGCACCTTAAATGGTTTTTCAGTCCCTATACGGCTAATATTAAACCTGCAGAATCCTACAACACAGGTTTTCCTTTCAGAGAGGATTCTTATCGAGAAAGCTTAGATCCCTTAAGAGTCTACAGAATTGTTGTGCAACCTTTCGGGATTCTGTATATATGGGATAAGGTTCTGGCTCATAGAAACATTTGTTGTATGAAGTGATCTTTGGAATGGACGAGGAGGGATTAGGTATTCAATTCTAGGACATTTAATTAAATGTCCTAGAATTAGGACATTTAATTAGGACATTTAAAGCTAGATTAATTTAATCTAGATTTAATGCTGTACTAAGCACTTAGTGATGCGTCCAGTTGCTAGTTCTGTGCTAGTTCTTTGGACAAAAACTGATATGTAAGGAGACATTAACTCAATGTGTGTACTCACCTTTTCTTCTTCTCTCCCAGGCTCCCCTACCGTGGTCTCACAGAATGTATCTAAGAGCACTGAACAAACTCGGCCTCAGCCAGGTATCAGAAACTGCATCCACATACAGTGTTCAATTCACAATCAAGCAACACTAATGGAGAAGCTTCTTAATTTTGAAATGTGTCCTCCAATACTTACTCCTTGTTTTGTTTCTCAGATCCATATCAGATCTTAGGACCGACAAGCAGTCGACTTGCCAACCCAGGTAAAAAAATGGATGATGTTGGTTCCTATAGCTAGAACATAACATTGGAAACTCGGATAATGGAAAGCAAACTTAGCCACTATTGTTCAACACTCTATTGCACATTACCTTCTTTTTAACACGGTGCCTATATCTGTGTATACATGTCCAGGCTCAGGCCAGATCCAGCTGTGGCAGTTCCTCTTGGAGCTACTATCCGACAGCGCCAACGCTGGCTGTATCACGTGGGAAGGGACCAACGGCGAGTTCAAGATGACCGACCCAGACGAGGTTGCACGGCGCTGGGGTGAGCGCAAAAGCAAGCCCAACATGAACTATGACAAGCTGAGCCGTGCGCTGCGCTACTACTACGACAAAAACATCATGACCAAGGTGCACGGCAAGCGATACGCCTACAAGTTCGACTTCCACGGCATCGCCCAGGCCCTGCAGCCTCACCCCACTGAGACTTCCATGTACAAGTACCCGTCTGACTTGGCCTACGTGCCTCCTTACCACGCTCACCAACAGAAGGTCAATTTCGTCTCACCGCATCCACCTTCCATGCCTGTCACTTCATCCAATTTTTTTGGCCCTTCTAACCCTTACTGGAGCTCCCCTACAGCAGGCATCTACCCCAGTGCCAGTGTGCCAAGACATCCCAACTCTCACATGCCCTCCCACCTGGGCAGTTACTACTAAATCCTATGAGTTTGCTCTAGAAGCCACATGCCAACCCCAAGCTGCACTCAGAAGGAAAGCAAATTGAAAAAGAAGAGAATGAAAAAGGAGAAAGCGTGACGAAATTTGTAAAATGAAGGAGAATCAGGGCTACATTCACTAAAGCAAGGAACTAGATGAAGAAGGAAAAAAAGAAAGGGGAAAGAATGAAGCAAAAACTGGATGTTGCATTGATCCACTTCGAAATGGAGTACTACTTATTCACAGGACAAGTAACTGTTTGTTTTTTCGTCTGTTTGTCTAGAGTGTATTTTTGTTTCCACATGTTTTTGCATCTTTGTATCCCTGTAAACATTATGGGCCAAAGCATTCCCTCGACACACACGCATCTACCCAATATGGATTCAAACTCTCACAAATTCCACAATGGTCTTGGTGTGCAAATGTGAAATGTCTCCAGTCCCACTATTGGGGCATATCCAATGCTATGCTAGAGTTTGGACAAGCATTATAGCACAAAAAAAAATCGAAATGAAATGACAAATCAAGAATAACTGTGACACTGTGACAACATTCTCTCTGCTAATACAGATAATATTAACATTCCAATGCTTTCAGCAAAATGGGGTCTGGTCATCTATCTATTTTTTTCATGGACTCCTCTAGAAACCCATCTAAAATAACATCACAGGAGGGATATCTTGCAGCAAAAAAAATTACAAATATGGCAACTGGAATGTTCAGGTTCAGCCGTTTCTCTCTCTTTTCCTCCTAACTGGAATTCTGACACATTGGCCATAGCTGAGGAAAACAAATGTAGGTTTGCACAGAGTTTTGTCCATGTCAGTCACCACAATCGTAAACGAAACATTCTCAGCAGGTCTCTAATGCCAGGAATATTCTGTTGGCTAGCCAAGGTGTCAATCACTACAATCTCAAATGTAACATTCCTATAAAGTAAGAAAGTCAATAAAAGGCTGACATTGATTCCTATGAATTTCAGTGTAATGTATGTAGCACTCCACGGGCAAAAGATGAGCACCAGCCAAAGGCTCGTGGTTGGTCTTGTGAAAACCAATCAAACATTGTAAAAGACTAACATGCAGTATTCAAAGCCAAAACCACGGAGTCAGTGCTGATGTGAAAACTGCCCTTGAAGCAGACGATATATTTGAGTCCACTTAGTGTTAATTTCGAAAGCAGCCCAAAGTGGTTTTACTTTCACCGCTGTACCTCACTCTGTTTATAAAGATAGATTTGTATTTGTATCCTATTTGCCAGTAAAAATTCAATCAACTATAGCTCATCTCACAAATGTTACTTAGTCATCATTACATTATTGTTAAGTGATGTTCCTGAACACAGTAACTTTGTTTTTTTAAGTCATTACCTGAAGCTACTTAAATCACTGAACCATTGAATGTGGACATTATGCAAAGTACCTCTTTAAAAAAAATAAAAAATGAATGAATTAAACAAGTTAACATTTAAAACAACACAAAAGGTTGAAACCAGTGTGATCCTCAGATTCGCGAACGCTGTGCGTTTGTCAGACCTATTTGCTATTATTTTTTAATCAACGGTCAATCAACTAGGCATTAAAAGCATCTTACTGTATAAATTATGCAGAGTTATTTTCATATGTGACAGTATTAAAAGATCAAGAGAATGAATACGAGTTGACCTCGGTCAAATGCAAACTTTTTTAAGCCGGTGTTGAAGGTAGTATGTACAGCACTAGTGTTTTGTATCTGTACATTTGGGCAATAAATTTATGAATGTTTTTTTGTTTTGTTTTGTAATGTGCTCTGTGCCTTGTCGTAATGAGGTGAAAGTATTTGATTTTGTTTGTTTTTCTTCTTTTTTAATGATACCACAAATGCCTTGTAGAAAATCATTTTGCTTTATAGACCAGAACTGTAATACTGTAAGTGCCAAAATAAAAATATTTTGTTGCTAAAGCTTCAGATCCCAAAGTCAACATTCAAACGTGCCTCACAAATGATTGCAGGGTCTTAAATTAGACAGGTTTGATATTCCCAAGCTTGAATTTTCTTATATGTAGAAGTAGAGCAATACACAGTTTAAATAAATGAAAGAAAAAAAAAAAGAAATACCCAACCAATTCTCTTTTCAAAATATCACTATCTAATGAAGGAATTGTGCTATTTCATATATGCAATGTATTTTGAATATTAAATATATGAATTTATATAAAATATATATATATAATTTTGCAATTATTCTTTTTTCTTTTTCCTTTCTTTTTTTTTTTTTTTTTTTTTTTTTTTACTTTTGTTGTTCCTGCAATGTATTATTACCTTTTATAAAAGGGCTATGTAGATAAATGTGATGAAAAATAAATGTTTTTACATTTTAAACTACTGAAATGTGTCTGAATATTTTTTGTTGTCTTTTTGCACAGCACATATTACTAGTGAGTGTTTGTAGTGGATTTGGCTCAAGAATGTGTGCTCCATTGCCTTTACAAATCTTCATGAAAATGATACACATTATGAATGTGGATGGATGAGAATACAATATGTCTGATTAATTTTTTTTTTAAAATATATAAATATAAAATACTAGGAATATTATCAAGATTAAATGAATTTAATATTAAGTATAAAGTATTATCTCCTGTTTGTAAGTTATCAGAAGATAACACTCCTTTGCTTGTAGGCGAGCTGTGTGTGTACACGTGTACATGTGTATGTGTATGTCTGTTTGGGTGTATGCGTGCGTGTGTGTGTGTGTGTGTGTGTGTGTGTGTGTGTGTGTGTGTGTGTGTGTGTGTGTTTATATGCGTGACCACCATGAACACATTGACCTGTTTACTGGAAAGCCTTAGCGTCACTCTGTGTGTCATGTTGTGAGTCAGAGAGCATCACTTTTAAACAAA
Source organism: Ictalurus furcatus (assembly GCF_023375685.1). Taxonomy (NCBI): domain Eukaryota; kingdom Metazoa; phylum Chordata; class Actinopteri; order Siluriformes; family Ictaluridae; genus Ictalurus; species Ictalurus furcatus. Next base: position 29,866,959 of record NC_071258.1, on the reverse strand, counting down.
AGCATTCCACGGTGCTCCACCCTCTCTTACGCACAGCTAGCTTCCTCCCCTCATAGACACCTTACAGACATTCATCTCTCTGCAGAATTTTCCACTTTATTTTGCAGCCATGATCTTTATCTATGGTGATTAAATAATATCATATATTACATTTGTATATCACATGTTACACATATATACATATATTGAATTTAAAACATTGAATGAGTTCTAATGTGCTACTCATTAAGATGATCTCCATTGTTTATTTTATTATATATTTTTTTATTTTACGTGAACAGGTCGTGCATTTAGTCATTAAACTCAGGTTTTATTTTGCGCAGTGTGTAAGGATGAAATGGCTCACAAGTTCTCCAAGACTTCCATTGCTTTACTTTTTCTGCCCTCTTCTGGCTGAGCAGAAAATAAAAATAACCCTAATATCTAGTATATAGACAAGGTATCCAGTATTCAAGCAGGATTGCACACAAACTACAGACAGTGTGCAAAAACTAGCATACTAAAGTCATACAAAATTTATTACAGCTCTCAAAACAGAATTCATTTAAATTATGAGATTTTCACATATATTTAATACAAAAAAGCCTTAAGTATGTACATACTCTATTTTTTTTTTTTTTACTATTTAAAATGCTTTATAGAATGCATGCAGTCACAGATATTCTTCTAGTTAATTATTTTATTAGCTCTTCTTTAACACATGTTAATATAAAACATTATACAAACAAAAGTTTCATAAGTGCAGCCAAGTCTTACTACATCTGCTAAAGAAACTTTTTTCATAGTTTATATAATTTCTACTCAGTGCTCGAGCTTTAAGCTTTACACTGTGGTTATATAATATTGAATAATATTGAAGAATGTGAGTGTTTAGAGAAAAAAAAAATGCTATTGAATTATTTTAACTATTGTACTTCAACTATTATTTGTCACAAATTCTCCATTTTCCAGGGGACAGGAAGGTGAGTATCTGTGTCACACAGACAAAAGTACACTATATGTGGACACCTGACCATCGCAGCCATATGTGTTTGCTGAACACCCCATTCCCCGTCCGACTGTCTGTCTATCCGTCACCCCAATTGTGCATTTACAGCACTGTGGAAAAAGTATAGTGAAGGCCCACATATGGGTGTGATGGTGAGGTGTCCACAAAACTTTGGCCACATAGTGTACATTCATGGGAAGTATGATGTATTATCCTTATTGTTAATTCTCACTAACACAATATCACCTAGTAGCCAATAATTTACCAGACACAATAAGGTGATGATATCAAAGAAAATTCATTCATTCATTCAGTCCTGGTCAGAGTCACAGTGGATCTAGAGCCAATCCTGGGAACACAGGATGTGAGGTGGGAATACACCCTGGATGGAACACCAACACCATGCACACACGCATTCACACATTCATTCAGATGTTGTAGCAATTTCAAGCATTCACTCCACCTACCACCCTGGGACCCTGGATCTATGATGTAAAAAAAATTATTACTCTTCATAAAGATAGCTAAATTGGCTATATCTTATAAGTGCAATATTTACACCCTTAAAAACACTTATATGCATTACATATTGGTAGCACTGGACTGGTCTTTAACTTCAATCTCCTGAAACCTGTCACTGTCAGTGGGAGTATTGTAAGGATTGAAGCCATCAGGGGATTTAGCATAGTGACTGGCACAAGGTGCTGTATCTACAGGAGCCACTTTGGCAAAGTTGGAGAAATCTACATGATACTTTCCCTCTTTGCTGCGTGAGATGATAGGGAGGAACTGATAGCCCCACATGATCTCTTTAGGAAGGTAGGAAGTTCGGACCTGGCAGGAGAAGCTGGTGGACTCTGCAGTGCCATCGAGAAACACCACAAGCTCAAACTCCTGCTGGTGAAGGGTGTCTACTGTCATTTGAAAAAACGGGCTCGATTGGTCAATGATGTGGTACAGGGTCAATGGGCAGACAAAGAAAAGGTTGTCCTTTCCAGCATCTACAATGAAGTCTATCCTGATCTGGTCCATTATAATGGTCTCACCTTCAGGGGTGACGGTTGTTTTAAGAAGTTTGCCATAGATCTGACTCCCAATCATTAAAGATTTGCGCATGTTGGCCACTCGGATCTGCAAACAGAGATTGTCCTTTTTAGAGGAGATAACAGCCATCTGGCTAAAACTGATGGTTTTGGCTCTTTTTTTCCCCCGGGCAACTTTAGTCATAATCACCCCACACCAAAAGCAGATTATCACCGTCCCAAAGACAACCTCAATTGTGAAAATGGTGAGGACACTAGGACAAAATGGAGTGATTTGTCGATAACCATAACCAATGGACATCTGAGTCTCTATAGACTGGAGGAAGGCACCAGTCATATCAAAAACATTCTCTACACAAGGCTGATGGTCAGCAGATGGGTTTTGCCAGTATAGGTCACCATTAGCAAAAGCAGCCCAATACCAGAATAGTCCAAAGAAGAACCAGCCAAACACAAAGGAGGCTCCAAAGAGAAAGATAACGTAACGCCAGCGCATGTCCATTAAGGTGGTCCATAGGTCTAGAAAGTAGATGAAAAATTGGCTGTGTCTCACACTACCATATGCAATGTTGCAGTGGCCATCCTTGGTCACCACACGATTTCTCTGTATCCGGCGATAAGCCAGGTATTCTCTGAGTAACTGTGGAAAGGGGCATGCCATTTTCAGTGTACCTTGAGATAAACCTGGAGACAGAACATAAAAACACTTTGAAACTGTTCACTTAGCAAGGGGTTTTCTTCTGTAATTTTTGAAGCCCTGGACACTTTTATCTAAAAAAATACATTTTGCAGACAGCTTTACTTAATGAACACAGTCTAATTATTCAGATATTACTACTTTTTTTGGGAACCAAAAGAGCTTTTTCTTTTTTATTCTTCTTCCTGAACCATCTCTCATCAGAACAAAGAAATTCATTCAAACTGACATTATTAATAGGGCTACTTGGTTTTGAGTTAAATGAGGCTTGGACCAAACCCTTTCAATTAAAGTGACCAGTCAAATAGGCAAATAACTGTAAGAACTAAATAATAAATATAATAAATTTGATAATGGTAGGTTGTGATTTCCATCACTGTAGCTATTTTCTTTTTTTAAATTGCAGACCCTCTGCCTATGCTTCACATACCCCACTTTAAGATCTGGTTCTTATTTTACTCTCAGGTACAGATAAAGTATAGATGCACTTACCTCACCCTAATCCATGTCTCTGTCTCTTGCTCCCTGCTCACTCTCTTCTTAAAATATATTGGATGACACTATTTGACTAGTAAGTCTGACTTTCACATGTAATGTTTACCTGTATACAAAAGTCACTTGCCTTCTTGGAGAGGGGCTGTAGGATGTCTCACTGTTGTGATACAGTTTAATGGGTTTAAACTTTGAAATCTTATGTTGATTTGTTGTACACTGTCTTGTTTATACAACACAGTCCCACTGAAATTTTCAAAGAATTCGCAAAAGCCATTTCGCTTGAAAAGTATCACCACAATTCTTAGTAATTTGATGACGTTATGAAGGTTAGGTGTCAGGATAATGTTCCTATATGAAATCAAATATGGCTGCACGGTGGCTTAGTGGTAAGCACATTCGCCTCACACCTACAGGGTCGGGGGTTCGATGTGTGGAGTTTGCATGTTCTCCCCGTGCTGCGGGGGTTTCCTCCGGGTGCTCCGCCCCCCCCCAAGTCCAAAGACATGCATGGTAGGCTGATTGGCATGTAGTAGTGTATGAATGGAGGTGTGAGTGTGTATGTGATTGTGCCCTGAGATGGATTGGCACCCTGTCCAGGGTGTACCCCCGCCTTGTGCCCCATGCCCCCTGGGATAGGCTCCAGGCTCCCCATGACCCTGTAGGATAAGCGCTACAGAAAATGGATGGATGGTTGGAAATCCAATATACAGTGGATATAGAATGTCAACACACCCCTGTTAAAATAGCAGGTTTTGTGATGTAAAAAAAATGAAACCAAGATAAATCATGTCAGAACTTTTTATACCTTTATTGTGAAAATTTAACCAATTAATTAAAGTGAAAAACAATAAGAATCATTTTAGTGGAAAAAAGTGAAAAATACTAAATGTACAATAACCTGGTTGCATAAGTGTGCACACCCCTGAACTAATAATTAGTTGGAGCACTTTTAGATTTTATTACAGCATTCAATGTTTTTAGGTAAGAGTCAATCAGTTTAACACATCATGACTTAGCAAAATTTTGACACTCTGCCTTGAAAAAGCATTCTAACTCTGTCAAATCTTCAGGTCACCCCATAGATCTTTGATTGGATTTAGGTCTTGACTCTGGCTCGGCCATTCCAAGACCTTGATCTTGTTTTGGTGAAGCCATTCCTTTGTTGATCTGGAGGTTTGCTTTGGGTCGTTGTCATGCTGAAAAGTGAAATACCTATTCATCTTAAGTGTTTTAGCAGAAGCATTAAGGTTTTGCACCAAAATTGACTGGTCTTTGGAGCTATTCATTATTCTCTCCACCCTGATTAAAGAATAAGAAGAAAAACAGCCCCAAAGTATGATGCTGCCACCACCATGCTTCCCCATGAAGATGTTGTTCATTTGGTGATGTGCTGTGTTTTTTGTCCAAACATATATTTTGGTATTATGGCCAAAAACTTTGGTCTCTTCAGACCATAACACATTATTCCACATTATTCCAGACCATAACACATTATTCCACGTGGTTTTGGGAGATTGTACATTATTTATTTATTAAAAAAAAAAAAAAGGACGTGCATTGCATACAAGCTTATATGATATTCACATAACAATAGATGTGTGCATCTTTCAGTGGTCTCAAGGAGATTATGAGCTTGGTCTTGTATGGCTGCTTCTGGAACAGGCTCACTAATCTTTACTGGTGATGAAACTCATGATGGTAGAAGCAGAATAAATTCAGTCTGCAGAAACATTCTGCCAATTTACAGAGAAGTGCATCCAATCTAATTGAGATGAACTTTGTCATGCAGGAAGACAATGCCCCATAACACACTACCAACTCAACAAAGGACTTCATTGGGGGAAAAAGAGGAAGGTTTCAGACTGGCCAATTCAATCACCAGACCTTAACCAAATTGAGCATCTCCTGAAGAGGAGACTGAAGGCAGAAACCCCCCAGAACAAACAATTACTGAACGAAGCCTGGAAAAGCATCACAAAAAATGAATGAAGAATGTTAATGCAAGCAAGGGATATACAACCAAATATTAAGGGTTATTATACTTTTTATACAATACTTTAATTTACTTTAAGATTATCTGTCCTGGGGGCATGGTGGCTTAGTGGTTAGCACGTTCATCTAACACCTCCAGGGTTGAGGATTCAATTCCCGCTGCTACCCTGTGTGTGCGGAGGTTGCACGTCCTCCGAGTGCTTTGGGGGTTTCCTCCAGGCACTCCAGTTTCCACCCCCAGTACAAAGACATGCATTGTAGGCTGTCCAAAGTGTCTGTAGTGTGTGAACGGGTACATGATTGTGCCCTGCGATGGATTGTCACACTGTCCAGGGTGTACCCCACCTTGTGCCCCATACCCCCTGGGACAGACTCCAGGTTCCTTGCGACCCTGTAGAATAAGCGGTTCAGAAAATGGAAGGATGGATGTATTATCTGTCACTATACTTTTGCATACCTAAAAATTGGGTGGTCTGCCACCAAAGGTGCTTTGTTCTAACTTTAAAAAAAAAAAAATCAGATATAGATGTAAATATAAGCTGAACTTCTGATCTATCATCTCATATTCATCTTTTGATCTCAACCCAAAATATCTGCAGTGTAAAGCAAAAAAATAAGCTAACTTTGCCTTACCGTTCCAATACTTTCGGAGGGGACTGTACATGTAAATGCACAAAACCATTGGGCATTTGTGGTTTTGGCATGGTTTGTGGCATGGTGCATGGTTTTGTGTATGGTACTGGCAACTGTGTATTGTGTAAATCTATGTCCCGCACTTTGTGGAAAACAGATGAATTTTGTGTACAGGAAAACAAATGCAGATGCCAAGTCCTGCCTACAGACCATACAAATGTACAGAGTGGATAAAAGGTCTCAGAGAAAGTGAGAGATAGAATGAGAGATGGGGAATGAGAGTGATTGTTATAGTAGAGATAGTCTAGTGATAGTAGAGAGAGAAACTGAATAACTGTCAGCTATAATTTTGCAATACATACATCTGTTTTTCCAAACTCTTGGATGTCCATAGGGAATTTATTTCTCAGTCTGTCATTTGTTTAAGAGGTAGGTTCCACACTGTACACTTGTTTTCGCTGTGATTTGTGTAGAGGAGAAAATGACCAATCATATCTTTCTTTTAAATGAATTCAGTTTCTTAATCCTATGTATTGTTGTATTAACAATAAAGAGCATAACAAAAAAAAAAAAACAAGCATAACTGTTTGGTTACGTAAATTTAAAGGGATGTATAATCAAGATCAAAATCAATTTCAATTTGTTTAATTTACAACTTATTACAAGCTTATTTTTGAGTGAAGAAAAATTTCTGACTCTGCACCTTTTTCAACATATCCTATTTTCTCTTACTGTACAGAGTGTTCTTGGTCTTGAAAATGGCACACACTCCAGCACAGTTGCTCAGAGACTATCTGACTGAGTGGCGGATACATCAAAACCGCCTGGTGACCAAAGAAGGAAATTGCAACATTGAGTATTCCAATGTACAGTACAAAAAATGGTCCAGTTTCATGCAAGACATTTGGACCACTTTAGTGGAGATCCACTGGACGTTTCTTATGTTCTTTTTTGTGTCTTCATTTATCCTTAGCTGGTTTGTATTTGCACTTTTTTGGTACTGGGTCGGTGGTACCAATGGTGACTTGTGGTGGCAAAACCCATCAGCTAACCACAGTGCATGTGTGGTTAATGTCTATGACCTTACCACTGCCTTTCTGTACTCACTGGAGACACAGACATTTATTGCTTATGGCGTACGAGCCATTACCACATTTTGCCCAGGTGCCATTGCTGTCTATGTTTTCCAGGTTAACCTTGGTACTATCATTCCCTGCTTTTGGGGTGGAGTGGTAATGGCCAAAATCTCACTGCCCATGAGAAGAGCCAAAGCAATCATGTTTAGTAAGATGGCTGTCATCTGCTCTAGACAAGATACTCTGTGTCTAAAGATACGACTGACCAATCTGCGCAAATCACTGATGATTGGAACCCAGATATATGGCAAGCTTATTAAAACAACAACCACACCTGAAGGCGAAACCATCATCATGGATCAGGTCAACATTGAGTTCACTGTGGAAACTGGGAATGAAAACCTCTTCTTCATCTCTCCATTGACTCTCTACCATGTGATAGACAAAACCAGTCCGTTCTTTGAAATGGCAGTTGACACTCTTCAGCATCAGGACTTTGAGCTTGTAGTGTTTATGGACAGTGTTGCTGAATCCACCAGCTTCTCTTGCCAAGTAAGGACTTCCTACATGCCTAAGGAGATCATGTGGGGCTACCAGTTCCTCCCTATTATCTCCCGCAGCAAAGAGGGAAGGTATCGTGTGGACTTCTCAAACTTTTCTAAAGTAATGCCCATAGATATACCACACTGTGCCCATTGCTTTCACAATGAGAAAGCACATCATCACCACTCCGAAGGTGGCACTGACAATGAGGGCTTTGAATGTGATTTGTGACAATCACAAAACAAAGATTAACCCTGAAAACATTGATATTTTTGATTAAAAAAAAATATATATATGTACTTGAGATCTCTGGGGTTACTGAAGGGCAACCATTTCTTATACATTTCTAGCAAGATTCATTAAATGTTTTTTTTTTCAGTCTAGCTGTATTGCTCAACTGAGTTACCAATTTAAAGCTGACACTTGCAACATTCGGTTGATTGCTCTATTTTTTTTTTGTTTGTTTTGTAAGATTGTAAGAAGACTGCATATATGTGTATTTTACTTAAAATGTGTATAAGATAAAATTATGTATTATGTTAGAAGTTGCGGTTTTTAATGGCATTTCCCCCATTAAATCATTGGTTGATAAAAGCTCTTTGATATTTTGCAGCTCTTGCTCAACTAATCACGTTCTATGTGCTTTAAACAATCGTAAATGCAAAGAGATTAAAAATAAAATCTGTATACATTAATTTAATGAATGTATTGAGTATTTATTTTTTCCCTAAATGAGTCATTTTCTCCACCTGACTTCTTCTCACCAAGAGTTCCAGGTCTAGTGTCAAAATCGCAAATACTCTTAATGAAATAAAGTTTTCATATTCACTTTTTTTGTTTACACTGCAACAGCAAAATACTGTTCCTTAAAATACTGACCATTCCAGCAACCTTACAGTATATACTGTATTTTGACTTGCTAACATACTTGAATAGTTATGTCTGCTTAGTTGTTAGCAAGTTTTCTAAAATCATTCCTTTCTAGGCAACAACTCCAGGCTTTTAACTAGCTTGCTAGCATTAGCAGAAATGATAATACAAACCGTGTATATTAATATATTAATATATACTAAATATATATATATAAAAAAATGTTGGTTTTTTTTTTTTTTTTTTTTTTTTTTTTAGAAATCCTGTCCTCCTAGCTGATTACCATTAGCAGCAAAGATTAAAGATTATAACTAGCTAACAGGTTATCCGAAAGGATTTTGTGTCCTATTCATAATTAAGAGCTTGACTGATGATGCAGTTTGGATAGATAATATGTGATAACCTGACAGAAAAAGATTTTAAAGTATTTGTTAATGGATTTGTATGAGTGGTTAACCTAACATTATTTGTGAGATGATTTTCAAGACATATTCATAAATTCCCATTAGCAAGCTGATTAAAATAAGCTGATGTGACTGGATTTCTAAGGTGAGTCATATTCATAAATGTTCTACTTATCTACACTATATGGCCAAAACTATATAATAGGTCAGCAGATATGCCTGGGAGACTGGCATCTGCACCCAGAAGTGGTGGCCAAGATCTGGGAAAGGTTTGGCACAGTGCAAGTGAAATCCGTTGCTGATGCCAAATCAACTTTTCACTGACTGTGCTACTCGCTGGTCTGCTGAGACAGGATGCACTACCCCATGGCTGCCCTGTCTGTCTACTATATGGACTGTAAGTCCCCATCTATGCTAAAGATGCATGCAGGGCCTATTGTGGCACACTACAGCACCATTGATGGCATCTAGCTGGAGGTTCATACTACTTATAACCTGAATGAATGGAGCAAGGAAACGTGCAAAAACTACATGCATTGGTGATAAACTTGCATTACACGCATTTGTAGCCAGATTACCCAGATTACTCGAGAGAGACTTGTGGCTAAGCCCAGGGTTGTTGTTGCTGGTATTTTGTTTGTTTTTTATCAAAACCATATGACTCAATTTTGTAGTCAACTGGCTGGCTTTGAAAGATTTTGTAAAGGTTAACCTCATCCTTCTCAGTGGTGTGATTGTGCCAGTCATTTCCTAACCGCTTTCAAGTCAGTCAAGTGTCTGTGCCTCATGTCATTGTGCATATGTTAGTGATTAGTGTTTCTCACCAGCCCTGGGATTTTGAAGGGGTGAAATAAAACAGTAGTTACTTATGTAACTGTGGTTCTATCAAACTGCCAGGATTCCTCGTTATTCAGGACCAGCACAAATCTGGCAGAAACTTAGGAAGAAGGATCCAATGGTTGATATTGATATTTATATTTGTCTTATTCATAATGTCATATGGTCACTTTATTGGAAAGTTTAGGCATGAGCACAGGAATGTACAGGAATGTATCCAGGTTTCTCTCCATCCCTGGTGTTCACACAATCACAGTTACATACATAACTGGCCATTTATTTATTTCTCTATTTATATATTGCAGCCTACAGATGCCAAAGAGAATTGTGGACTGAAGCTACTACCTATATGAGTAGTCCTTTTCCCAAGTTTTAAAGGAGGTTCTGAAAAGTCAGAAAAACAAAATACAACCCAACTCATTTCCATTAACTATTTACATGTAAAAATTCAGAAACAATTCAGAAACAAAAAGATGATGTAGTCAAATACTAGTCAAAAACTACACCAGCTAAAAACACAAAGGCAAAACACAGGGTCAAAGAGAGGAATGAACACAGTGGTTTACTGACCAGCCATCCCAGTCCCCTGACTTGAGCCCATAGAAAACCTGTGGGGTGAACTGAAGGGGGAGTCCACCAGCATGGACCTGGAAATTTGAAGGATCTGGACAGATTCTGTATGGAGGAATGTTCTCAGATCCCTCACCATGTATTCTCCAACCTTATCAGGCATTATAGGAGAAGACTCAGAGCTGTTATCTTGGTAAAGGGAGGTAGCACAAAGTATTGACTGTATGAGTGTATAAGAATTAATGTATAGCCAGTAATTGTACCTTAAGTGTACCCGAAAGTGACCACTGAAAAAAAAAAAGTAGACTGCTTGACCAAGACAGCAGTACATGTCTACCTGTTAGACCATTTCATTTCAGCTGAACAAATTTAAATTAAGTATAAAGTGATCCTATTGCCTTCAAATATTATTTACAGCTTGACAAGCTTTTGTGTCTCATGTATTCATGTTTATAACGTGCCAGCAAAACATATCTACAAAGTAAATTGCTGATTTAGATCATTGTTTTACTTGATTGATGTAGTCTAAATAATAGAAGATGTTTTATGAGTGATTTCTAAGAATAAGTTTGCATGTCTTGACAAGAAAACACATTAACGTGTTGCTTACTCTATACTAAACTATGTCCTGCAGCATGTTGTGTAAATCCACCCTGCTTTCCTGTAGTGGAACAATAACAAGCAAAGTGATTTTGTGTACAGATAAACATTATATGTACCAAGTCCAGCCTTAGAAGGAGGGGGCAATAGGAAATCTAATAGGTGAGGATTATGAACTAAGAGACAGGGTTTTTATTTTTAAGCAAAACAAACAGGATTATAATGTTATGATTTTTACATAAAACAAATAGACATACACTTTGCAGTAGAACTTTTACCACGTTCCTGTGTCATTGATGGGTTTGAAGAGAGAAAGAAAACAATATCTGTAGCAAACAAGCTCAACATTATATTCCATACTACCACTTTACTGCATTTGCATAATATTTCTTTTCCAGTTTCATTTTTATTGAACATTTCTGCTGAACATTTCTGCTGAACTAAACATTTCTGCTGAACTAAACATTTCTGCTGAACATTTCTGCTGAACATTTCTGTTGAACTAAACATTTCTGCTGGACATTTCTGCTGAACATTTCTGCTGAACATTTCTGTTGAACTAAACATTTCTGCTGGACATTTCTGCTGAATTAAACATTTCTGCTGAACATTTCTGCTGAATTAAACATTTCTGCTGAACATTTCTGCTGAACATATCTGTTGAACATTTCTGCTGAACTAAACATTTCTGCTGAACATTTCTGCTGAACATATCTGTTGAACATTTCTGCTGAACTAAACATTTCTGCTGAACATTTCTGCTGAACATATCTGTTGAACATTTCTGCTGAACTAAACATTTCTATTAACATTTCTGTTGAACATTTCTGCTAAACATTTCTGCTGAACATTTCTGCTGAACTAAACATTTCTGCTGAACATTTATTAGGCGTTTGCATAATATTTCATGGTTATTTCACTGATAGAGAGATCACATTCATCCTGGCTTACCTGAATTTAGAAGTGCTCTCTGTTTATCTTGTCTTGCAGGGTCAGTTCCAGATATCACTGTCTATGTGAGGTGTCCCTTTAATGTGTTGGTTCTAATTGTTAATGCAATGGCCTAATTCAATACAAGGGATCTGTGGGTACACTATAGAAAGTCCGAGATCAATACATTCCACTGTTTTTCCATCAACCTTCCTACACAAGGCTGCAATAAATGATGGGATAGGAGTACATGTGTCTGTCTATTTCTCTCACTGGTGGCTGAATGATTCCAGAGTGACCTTAGGGTAAAACCTAGGGGTCCTGCATAAGGTTACTGTATTTCACCTAAATTTGGAAATAACCTGTGAATGAAGGTCTATGATCTGCAGAATGATCCGTACTGTGTCTAGTATGCAACTTATGGTACAATTTCAACTGCACAGAGCTTTTTGTTCTTTGGACCCCTTACCCATCTGTATCAGTGCAAGACACAGGGTGCTCCCATGTCTAAGCAGAGACGGGCTTACTGGGTGAGGTTGTCCCGAGTAATGTTTCATCATCATTGGCAATACTGAGAGGCATGAAGATGGTGCATGGTTCCATGAACACCGGATAACCAGGTAAAGTTTTCCTGATATCCAGAACTGCCTTCAACCCGATAGGCACTCTGGGAGTATATTCCAGGAAGATAAGTGACATAGCATGAAGTATGTATATGTACGAAACTCAGTACACATATTGTTCTCATCGACCTGAACAACTTTCATGCTGACCATCATTAGCTCCGCCCAACAAGAAGTCAGCCATTTTGGATTTTGTGAAAAGCTCATGCGGTGAACATTTAAATACTCCTCCTAGGGGATTCATATGATTGTCACCAAACTTGGTCAACATAATGGCAAGACAATGAGGATGCAAAATTTTGAAGGGGTTTTTGATATCTCGAACGGTTTCGACATGGTGAGACAATACATTTATGGCAAAAAAATAGGGAAACAGGAAGTGTCTCATATCTTCTGCAGGCAATGAGTGATTTAGATGCAATTTGAGCTGTATGTTTGGTCACGAAGGCTGATCACATGGATATGACTATTGTGAGTTACGGTCATAGCACCACCAACTGGCAGCAGGACGTGTGTCACTTAAAACAGACTTTTAAATAGTCTTCTTATATGTATTTGTCACGATTCCCCCTTGAAGCAGCGTGCTCTAAGCGCAAATGCGCGAGCACCTGCTTTTCCGTTGTTGACCGTAGTGACATCTGGACACATGTGTTTTGTTTATGTTTCTGTCATGTCTCCTCCCTGTTCTGTCATTGGCTGGGATTTCACGTGGGTCTGTATTGCTCTCAGCTGCTAGCAGTTTAGACGCTGATTATGTCCACATATATACCGCGCGCCTCCCAGCACACAACGCGGAAGATTAATACCATAGAGTTAGATTAGTTCGTATCGTAGTCATAGTCACGGTCCATGTTTAGAGTTAGTTTAGTTCGTATCGTAGTCATAGTCTCAATCCATGTTTAAAGTTAGTTCGCGCTGGATTATCCGCTTCCAGTCCCTCGTCATAGTTCGTTTCTCGTTTTGTTTACCGACCCTGTTTTCCGAGACCACGACCTAGATTCCTGCCTTGCCCCGTGTATGCCTGTTTGCCAATCGCCTGACCTCTTGCATGTTTGTGGATTACGTTTTGGATCACGTTTGGATTTGTCTGCCTGTCTCTCTTTCAAATAAACAACTGTTCATCCTGCACTTGCATCCGTCCTATCTCTGCTCCGTCACGATTCGTGACAGAATCTTCCGCTGAAACATGGATGCAGCAGGAGAACGGAGGAGACACAGAACCCGGAAGTCGACGCCAACCGTCCCCGCTATGGACTCAGTCCACTTCCCACAATGGACATTTATGGAGCTTCCTGATCCATTTGATGGATTTTTCGGTGCCCCAGAATATTTCCTGGTAGATTGTCAATTCTATTTCTCCAGCCTGTCAGACCCTAAGCCAGAGGAGAAGCACTGGCTCCGATTCATGTGGTCCCGGTTCTTTGAACCGGCCCGTCAATGGGTGCAGATCAAACTGGATAAGCACTGTAGGAACCTGGACAGTGTAGAACAGTTTGTGGGGGAATTCATGATGCGATTCGGGAGTCCGGAGGTGAAGGACGAGCTAGAACAACTTCTCAGGGGGGTAAGTCTGGCAGGCGAACCTGCCCTGCCGTTTACCCACTACTACAGGCAACTTCATGCAGAGCTCAACTCTGAAATCCAAGTCAAGTCTCAAGTCCCTAAGGTCCAAGCCCAAGTCAAGCCTCCAGGCTCTGAAGCCCAAGTCAAGTCTCAAGTCCCTGAAATCCAAGTCAAGCCTCCAGGCTCTGAAGCCCAAGTCAAGTCTCAAGTCCCTGAAATCCAAGTCAAGTCTCAAGTCCCTGAAATCCAAGTCAAGCCTCCAGGCTCTGAAGCCCAAGTCAAGCCTCCAGGCTTTGAAGCCCAAGTCAAGTCTCAAGTCCCTGAAATCCAAGTCAAGTTTCAAGTCCCTGAGATCCAAGTCAAGTCTCCAGTCCCTGGGATCCAAGTCAAGCCTCCAGTCCCTGACGTCCGAGCCAAGCCTCCAGTCCCTGACGTCCGAGCCAAGTCTCCAGTCTCTGACGTCCGAGCCAAGTCTCCAGTCTCTGACGTCCGAGCCAAGCCTCCCGTCCCTGAGGTCCGAGCCAAGCCTCCCGTCCCTGAGGTCCAAGCCAAGTCTCACGTCCCTGAGCTCACGTCCAAGCCTGCTGTTCCAGTTGACCAAGCTCTGCTAATATCTCAGCCTAATGACCAAATGCTGCTCACGCCCAAGTCTACCGACCCGGTCGCCCAAGTTCAGCCCACGCCCAAGACTACTGACATGCACAGCCAAGTTCCGCTCGCGCCACAGTCTGCTGACACGCACAGCCAAGCTCCGCCCGCGCCACAGTCTGCTGACACGGCCAGCCAAGCTCCGCCCGCGCCACAGTCTGCTGACACGGCCAGCCAAGCTCCGCCCATGCCCGAGTCTGCTGACACGGCCAGCCAAGCTCCGCCCGCGCCCGAGTCTGCTGACACGGCCAGCCAAGCTCCGCCCATGTCCAAGGTTCACCTGGTGACCTCAGAGCCTCAGCCTCCCTGTTCAGCTGTGGACGTCGCTCAGCCTCCCTGTTCAGCTGTGGACGTCGCTCAGCCCGCCTGTTCAGCTGAGGACGTCGCTCAGCCCGCCTGTTCAGCTGAGGTCGTCGCTCAGCCCGCCTGTTCAGCTGAGGTCGTCGCTCAGCCCCCCTGTTCAGCTGAGGTCGTCGCTCAGCCCGCCTGTTCAGCTGAGGTCGTCGCTCAGCCCGCCTGTTCAGCTGAGGTCGTCGCTCAGCCCGCCTGTTCAGCTGAGGACGTCGCTCAGCCCGCCTGTTCAGCTGAGGTCGTCGCTCAGCCCGCCTGTTCAGCTGAGGTCGTCGCTCAGCCCGCCTGTTCAGCTGAGGTCGTCGCTCAGCCCCCCTGTTCAGCTGAGGTCGTCGCTCAGCCCCCCTGTTCAGCTGAGGTCGTCGCTCAGCCCCCTGTTCAGCTGAGGTCGTCGCTCAGCCCGCCTGTTCAGCTGAGGTCGTCGCTCAGCCCCCCTGTTCAGCTGAGGTCGTCGCTCAGCCCCCCTGTTCAGCTGAGGTCGTCGCTCAGCCCGCCTGTTCAGCTGAGGTCGTCGCTCAGCCCGCCTGTTCAGCTGAGGTCGTCGCTCAGCCCCCCTGTTCAGCTGAGGTCGTCGCTCAGCCCCCCTGTTCAGCTGAGGTCGTCGCTCAGCCTCCCTGTTCAGCTGAGGTCGTCGCTCAGCCTCCCTGTTCAGCTGTGGTCGTCGCTCAGCCCCCCTGTTCAGCTGAGGTCGTCGCTAAGCCTTCCGGCTCCATGGCAAACGTCGTTCCCCCCTACTGTTTTGAGGAGACCCACGCTCCTCTCCCTGGCCGCACGGAGACCCACGCTCCTCTCCCTGGCCTTACAGGGGACTTCGCTCTGCCTTCCAGTTCAGCTGGGGTCGTCGCTCCGCTTCCATGCTCCGCTGAGGACTTCGCTCAGCCTGCCTGCCCGGCTGTGGTCGTCGCTCTGCCTTCATGCTCCGCCGAGGACTTCGCTCAGCCTGCCTGCCCGGCTGTGGATGTCGCTCTGCCTTCATGCTCCGCCGAGGACGTCGCTCTACCTTCATGCTCCGCCAAGGACTTCGCTCAGCCCGCCTGCCCTGCTGTGGTCATCGCTCTGCCTTCATGCTCTGCCAAGGACTTTGCTCAGCCTGCCTGCCCGGCTGTGGATGTCGCTTTGCTTCCCTGCTACGCCGAGGACGTCGCTCCGCTTCCCTGCGCCGCCAAGAACACCGTGCAGTTTCCTGGTTCTGCTTGGGACATTCAGCCCAGGGGGCCGGGGCCGCCAATGAAAGGGGATGACTCGTGGCACTCCGGGAGGAGTGCCTTTGGGGGGTGGTTCTGTCACGATTCCCCCTTGAAGCAGCGTGCTCTAAGCACGAATGCGCGAGCACCTGCTTTTCCGTTGTTGACCGTAGTGACATCTGGACACATGTGTTTTGTTTATGTTTCTGTCATGTCTCCTCCCTGTTCTGTCATTGGCTGGGATTTCACGTGGGTCTGTATTGCTCTCAGCTGCTAGCAGTTTAGACGCTGATTATGTCCGCATATATACTGCGCGCCTCCCAGCACACAACGCGGAAGATTAATACCATAGAGTTAGATTAGTTCGTATCGTAGTCATAGTCACGGTCCATGTTTAGAGTTAGTTTAGTTCGTATCATAGTCATAGTCTCAGTCCATGTTTAAAGTTAGTTCGCACTGGATTATCTGCTTCCAGTCCCTCGTCATAGTTCGTTTCTTGTTTTGTTTACCGACCCTGTTTTCCGAGACCACGACCTAGATTCCTGCCTTGCCCCGTGTATGCCTGTTTGCCAATCGCCTGACCTCTTGCATGTTTGTGGATTACGTTTTGGATCACGTTTGGATTTGTCTGCCTGTCTCTCTTTCAAATAAACAACTGTTCATCCTGCACTTGCATCCGTCCTATCTCTGTTCCGTCACGATTCATGACAGTATTTGAATCGCTTCAAACTTGGTCAGATTAATGTCAAGACATGAGTCTTGATATTTAAACAGTCTTTCTGTGGTAACGAATCAAACTTTAATGCTCTTTTCTTTGTATATTTACATGTTTTACTTTACAGCACTCATTTCACTAGGCATTGTTTTCATACACACACACTGGGTAGTGCTTGGGCCCGTCATCACTGCTTGCAGCTATATGTCATCTTGAATTTCCCCTACAGAAGATCAATAGTTTAATTGTCTTTAATGTTGACTTTGTCCTACTGATGACTGGTTTGTAGGGTGGGGTCAGAAATAAAGAAGTGGTCAGAATGTCCAAGATGGGGGCAGGGAGGAGCCCTATATGCATTTGCCATATTTGTGTACACATTGTCGAGTGTGATCTTACTCCTGGTTGGACACTTCATGTTTTGATGAAAATTAGGAGGTACTGTTCCAAGGTTTGGCGTCAGGGTGTGCAGTTTTCTGCTTGGCTTGCTTATAGCAGTGTGTAAGTGTCCAAGTGCTAACTTAGCATTAGCCTGAAGTGGTAAATACACTGCCATTATTACGATGACTGTTAATTCTCTCAGCAAATGGAAAAGCCTACACCTTGAGGTATTCCAAATATGGAGAACAGTGTTTATCAATAATGCCCATGTTTGTGCACATACTGTACTTGTTGTTAACATACTGTAGATAGATGCAATGGTAAACTTTCATGAAGTTCAACAACAAGCTGATCACAACTTGTTTTGATCCATAGGAGTTCTTGTAAAATGTATATTAGTTTCCCATATGTTTGTAATAATTGAACACTACCAATAAGACAAATAATCACTAAACAGCATTGACTGTCAGACTGTTACTAATGCCGTCCAGCCACAAGACTGGTTCACGACAATGAATCTGCGAGATGCACATGTCTCATTACTCCAGAACACAGAGATTTTTGAGGTTTGTTTGCCAAGGACAGACATTGCAATTCAATTTCCTGCCTCTCTCTAGCATCAGTGGTGTTCTCCTAATGCTCCTACTGTATTTAATTACTTTTACAGTCTTACTAACAATCTTTAATTCTGTCTAATTATATAAGGACTAAAAAGAGCAGCTTTCAACCAAAGACAATCAAGGTTTTTTTCCCCCACACACTGTTCAATCTGGTGTTTTACTATTGAATTTACAAGCAAAGGAACATCATGATGCTATTAAAACTAAGCCTAAAATATGTAATGAGCTGAAAAATGTCATGTTAAGGGACGTACAGGTATAAGAGCATAACATTACATGAACTGAAATCTTTACCAATTGTAAGCACGTATCGGTTAAATCCATGTCCCAGACTAAGGGCACAATACAAAAGCACATATTTGGGATAAAAAGGTGTTAGAGACACTGAGAGTGAGAACAAGAGACAGGGAGTGGGAGAGATAAAGTTCACTGCCAATACAGAGAGAGAGAGAGAGAGAGAGAGAGAGAGAGAGAGAGAGAGAGAGAGAGCGATCCAGAGAGAGAGAGAGAGACAAATCACCAGAAATCTAGTTAGACCTTTTTACTAAACTATTGGACGTCCGCAAGGGAACATTTTTAGCAGGTATGTTCTTTACTCTACACTTTTTTTGCTGTGATTTCACTGTGAAATTGTTGTGCTAGTAGTAAGATCATATAATAAATAAGACAACAACTATTTGATGAGCTCAGTTCAAAGGGACTTCTAATGAAGGTCTTCAATGTGAATTCATTCAATTTGCAAACCTGAAACGACTTGTAATTTTAAACAAGCTTATTTCTGAGTGAAGAAAAATTTCTGACTCCGCACCTTTTTCAACATATCCTATTTTCTCTTACTGTACAGAGTGTTCTTGGTCTTGAAAATGGCACACACTCCAGCACAGTTGCTCAGAGACTATCTGACTGAGTGGCGGATACGTCAAAACCGCCTGGTGACCAAAGAAGGCCATTGCAACATTGAGTATTCCAATGTACAGTACAAAAAATGGTCCAGTTTCATGCAAGACATTTGGACCACTTTAGTGGAGATCCACTGGACGTTTCTTATGTTCTTTTTTGTGTCTTCATTTATCCTTAGCTGGTTTGTATTTGCACTTTTTTGGTACTGGGTCGGTGGTACCAATGGTGACTTGTGGTGGCAAAACCCATCAGCTAACCACAGTGCATGTGTGGTTAATGTCTATGACCTTACCACTGCCTTTCTGTACTCACTGGAGACACAGACATTTATTGCTTATGGCGCACGAGCCATTACCACATTTTGCCCAGGAGCCATTGCTGTCTATGTTTTCCAGGTTAACCTTGGTACTATCATTCCCTGCTTTTGGGGTGGAGTGGTAATGGCCAAAATCTCACTGCCCAAGAGAAGAGCCAAAGCAATCATATTTAGTAAGATGGCTGTCATCTGCTCTAGACAAGATACTCTGTGTCTAAAGATACGACTGGCCAATCTGCGCAAATCACTGATGATTGGAACCCAAATATATGGCAAGCTTATTAAAACAACAACCACACCTGAAGGAGAAACCATCATCATGGATCAGGTCAACATTGAGTTCACTGTGGAAACTGGGAATGAAAACCTCTTCTTCATCTCTCCATTGACTCTCTACCATGTGATAGACAAAACCAGTCCGTTCTTTGAAATGGCAATGGACACTCTTCAGAATCAAGACTTTGAGCTTGTAGTGTTTATGGACAGTGTTGCTGAATCCACCAGTTTCTCTTGCCATGTGAGGACTTCCTATATGCCTAAGGAGATCATGTGGGGCTACCAGTTCCTCCCTATTATCTCCCGCAGCAAAGAGGGAAAGTATCGTGTGGACTTCTCGAACTTTTCTAAAGTTATGCGCGTGGAAAGTCCACATTGTTCCCACTGCTTTCACAATAAGAAAGCACATCAACACTCCGGCGATGGCACTGACAATGATGGCTTTGACTGTGATATGTGACCGCTTGTCAGGAAGGTCTACCAGATACAACGAAGATTAAACCTGAAAACAGTGATAATTTTTTAATTAAACTTTCCAAGATTAACGAGGAGATCTCTGCTTATTATGAAGTTATGCATTTTTTATTCAGACCAAACATGTAGTTTTCTTAACAAGATTCATTCAGTGTCATCATGTTTCATTAAGTTAGCTGTATTACTCAACTTAAATTAATTACCATTTACCAATTTAAAGCTGACACTTGTAAGATTGCATTACTTTACATTACATAGTACAGCCAGAATGACTATGTATTTTTTTGAGTAATCGTTTTGTGTTAAGATATAGATTTGTCTCTTTATTCTCAGTGACTTTTAACTTTAGCATCAGAATTTAATATTAAATTGAATTGTACTACTTAGTCCTGCTAATCCATATATATGGGTATCTGGAGCCGTAAGATTTGCAAAAGAATAAAGAAGTTTTATATATATATATATATATATATATATATATATATATATATATATAGGTATTCATACAGTTAGTTGTGTATAATTAATAAATAAAAATGATCAATAATTAATCATTAAAAAAAATAGTTAGAAATAGCTCTGTGGGAAAAGAGTACCGAGACTCAAGCCTATACCATGATGACTGGCAAAAACAACGCGTTCTGACAGCAGTGTTTTCCCCAGGAATTCACACAAAGCACAAGTATCAAGTGAATAATAGCTTTGTTAGAATGAAATAGCTCAAAGTTCAGCTATGGTTAAGGTTACCTTTTATACATGTATTTTACTTGACATTTTGTACAAAAACACGTATTGTGTTCAAAGGTACTTTTATCTCTGAGTTATATCAATTACAATGGATTTAAAAAAGCATACACATCCCTGTTGTGGTAGGGTTTTGTGAAATAAAAGAATAAACACTAAGATAAATCATGTCATCTTTTCTCACCTTCAATGTGCAATTGTAAAATATACAAATAAAGTGAAAAAACAATCAGAATCTTTTATAGGGAAAAAATAAAAATAAAAACTTATTAAAACTTAGTTGCATAACCCCTAAACTAATATTTTGTTGAAGCACTGTTTGATTTTATTACACGACTCAGTCTTTTTGGGTAAGAGTCTCTCAGTGTGATATATCTTGGATTGACAATATTTTATCTCCTATGCATCTCCTATGCACAGCCCAGTTCAGGTCACCCCACAGATTTTAGGTGGATTCCAGTCTGGGCTGTGGCTAGATCATTCAAACATATTGATCATCTTTTGGTCAAGCCATTCCTTTGTTGATTTGGATGTATGCATTAGGTCAAAGTTATGCTGAAAGGGGAAATTCCTTTACATCTTCTGCTTACTAGCAGACACCTGAATGTTTTGCAGTAAAATCGACTGGTATTTGTAGCTATTCCCACAGTTATGTCTGAAGAAAAGCAGCACTAAAGCATGATCCTGCCATCACCATGCTTCACCATGGGTATGGTGTTGTTTTGTTGATGTGTTGTTGTTTTGGGGTTTTTTTTGGACCAAATATACCTTTTGGAATTATGGAATTATTATGCCTTTTGGAATTGGTCTCATCTGACCATAACATATTTTGCCACATGGTTTGGTGTGATTTAGTTAGACTTGGATTTTTTTTTTTTTTTTTTTGTGAGAAAGGACTTCCATCTAGACACCCTACCCCACAGCCCAGGCTTGGGAAGAATATGAGAGATTATTGTTACATGCAGAGAGTAATCAGTACTTGTCAGATATTCCTGCAGCTCCTATAATATTGCCGTAAGTCTCTAGGCAGCCTCCCTGGTAAGTTTTTGTCTTGTCCTTTTGTAAATTTTGGAGGGATGTCCGGTTTTTGGTGATGTTACTGTGTTGCTCCATTTTCTCCACTTGTTGATGATGGCCTTACACAGTGTTCCATGGTACATTGAATGTTTTTGAATTTTTCTTACCCCTCTCCTGCTCAGTTCCTTTCAACAGTGAGACCATTATCTGTGTAAGCTCTTTGCAGACCATGGCTTCAGCAGTTGGATGAAACCAAGAAGATGTTAATCAGAATAATTTCATTGATTGCAGCTGTATGATAATTACTTTTTTTAACATGAGATTGAATGTGATTGGTTCATTCTGAATACAGCCCCAGCCCCAATTACAAACGGTTATTATGTATACCCGTTTATAATTGTGCATTTTTCCCCTAAAATATTTCTGAGGTTTTTTTTTCTGATTGTTTAAAATTTTTATGCATCGTAATTTCACATTGAGTGTGTAAAATGTTCTAACATGATTTATCTTGGTTTCATTTTTTTTTCATCATAAAACCTTGCATGGGTGTGTAGACTATGTCCTCTATACATATAATATCAATAAACATTTTCCATTTTTGGTAAATATTTATGTAATGAAAATATGTCAAGCTAATGGTCAAAAAATGCTGGTTTTAATATAGTTGTGTTTAAATATTTGCAAAAGCCTTACCAAGCTAAAAATTTCCATCAGATTTACAAAAGCTCTGGAAACACTGATTTACTTCATACTGACATACACATGTTGATCAGCCATACAGTGCAAGGTGCATTCCTGATGCATATAAAACTCCATTAATGGTCAAATGCACAAAGGGCTGGAAACAAGAAATGACTTCTAAACAACGAAAGAAGGCAAAAGGCATTATTGACTCACTTCTGTGCCAATAAAAATATTTAGCAGTGTAACAGCACCTGTTTTAAATTGTTTAAGTGTCTCTTCCAATGTGCTGGATCTAAGGTGTTGCTCTGCATTACCAAGATGCCCTGGCAAATAGAACCAATTTATGAGCTAGCTTAAATACTGACGAGCTGAAAATTGTCCATGAGCTGAGGCATTTGCTTATCGCTCTGCACATAGACCAGCCTGTCCTCCATTTATACTGTCATTTCTTTGTGTCATAGTTGAATGATTAATTTTATTTGCCTTAATTCATGGGTTACTGTTAAATAAATAAGTAATTTAATCTTGACAGTATAATCTATATATAAAAGTTCAGTAATCCATGTTGATGAACTCAGTCAGTTGAGGTTTACATTAATACTACATTAGTAATGCATAAATTTACAAACCCTCAGGAGAACAAGTAGAATACAAATGTTCTTTTCTAAAATTTTACACAAATTTCTTGTGTAAATGCTCCTATTAACAATTTATAAACAAATCCGTTCATATCCAGCTTGCTAAATGAGGCCATTGTTTTTACTCAAATGCTAGATTGAGTCTATTGGGTCATTTTATTGGGTAATTCACAGAGGGTCCCTGGAGTAATGACTAGGTCAGTCTCAGGCCCAGTTTAGACTTGGTATTGAGATCCATCTCGAGTGATCTGATTACAAGATGACCTTCAAGATGGATAGCCAGACACTTCATACCAAACCCAAGAATGATACATTGTTCGTTCAAACAAAGTGTTTAAATTTAGCTACTTGGCTAACATGGATTATCTCTGGGCGTAAAACCAAAAACTTTGTATACAGAGAAACAGTCTGCATGACCAAAGTGGTTCTCTGGCAGCTTTGTGTACTTTGCTGAAAAATTCACCCACTTTTCCTATATTGAAAAAAAATAACAAATTGTGTGAACAGAGAAGCATTACAGCCTATTCTCTGGGAGCTTTGTGCCCTTTCCTTTGTGCCCTTTCAATCGCTCTTGTAGACATAGAAATATTATACATACTCATTGTCCCTTTATCAGGTACACCTCACATACAGGTGTGCTTTGTGGGTATGCAAATGGGTTCAGCGCTGCTAGCTATTGGAGACACCTCAAATACCTAAAACTTTACTAGTGGAAAAGCCATTTCACTGAAGGGGAAAGGACAAGGGAAAGGCTTTCTTTCTGGTAGTGGTCATTTTATCTGAATTCATGAGCCTCAGTCTTGTGATCCAGTAGGAAATAGTCAGGACTATTGCATTAACAAAAAAATAAATGAAATAAATAAATAAATAAAAATGTGAGTTGCTCTAATTTTTTTTTTTTTTTTTTTTTTTTTAAATGTTTGTGGGGGAAAATACATTACCCTTCCATTATCTCCAAAATCACAAATCAGAGCCAACATATTTTTGATCTGTTGAACTACACACTGTGTTCCTCTTTGGCCAAACAATTATTTGATATTTTCCTTTCACATCAGTAATCAAACTGTAATATCCAATTATTTTACTGCAGTGGTTCTCAGATTAAATCTTGCAATTAAATATTAGTTCATCCAGTAGATGTTTTATGATTTGTGTTATTAGCATGGAGCCGTCCTGTCCAAACACTTATGCTAAAATGGTCATGTTAGCAAATTGTAGCCCATCTGTTGCTATGCAGTATTTCTCAGCCCTGTGTTCCCTGTCCATAAGTGAAAAGCCACCACTATATGTGTACCGCTGACCACATATTATTTGTGCAGTGGACCATTCTCAGCACAGCAATCACACTGACATGGTACTGGCATGGTAGTGGGTATGTGTGTGGTTCAGGTATGAGTGCATTGTAAAACCGGATAAGTTCATTTAACTCAATAAATTTGAGGAAACTAAGCCTCATAAGCCAAAAATAAATATAAGCCAAATAGACTTAAATATAACAAGTTTGAGTTAAATGTTTGTTATATTTAAGTGTATTTGGTTTAAAGAAATTGATTTATCAACTTAATTTTTTTTTTTTTTTCAGTTTTACAGTGTGTATTAGGCTTACAGTCAGTAAATGTATACCCACAAACTGCAGTTTTGTACATGAGAAATTGGCTGGTCTACAGTATGTGTCCCTGTTAAAATATCTGATTTCAGCTATCAAATTCAAGACATCTATATAGCAATCTTGATCCATTTGAAAATGATTTGCAGCTTAAGTGGCTTTTCTGTATTATGTGTATTGTGTTTCAGACTTGTTACATGCCCAAAACTCCATAATTATAAAGTACAGCAGATGAAGGTTTAGGTCAATGTTTTGCTCGCATGACTGAGCCAAAATAAGAGAAAGGGCTATATATTTTCTGAGTGAATTCTGAGAATGAACATGAGTTTGCGTACCATGTTACGTCCTACATCATATTGTGTAAATCTACCCTGTTTCCTGTAGTGCGAAAAAACTGATTTTGTGTACAGATAAATAGAGATTATATTTATACATATGTATATTATAAGCCTGCCTTACTAGTAGGAGGGAACAACAGGAAACTAAATAGTTAAAGAATATGAAGTTAGTTATTTAAGTAGAGTTGGAATTACAAAAAAAGGAGGACTAGATTTTAATGGTATGACATTCCATTCCTGACAGAAGCATATCTACACTAGGTAAATTCTAACAATCTAAGCCAGTGATTACCAACCCTGTTCCTGGAGATCTACCTTCCTGAAGACTTTAGCTCCAACCATAAATGTCCCCACCTGACCATCTAATCATTGCCTCAAGAAGTTCTTGATCAACTAAAGCAGGTGTGTTAGATTTTGGTTGGAGATTAAACCTGCAGGAAGGTAGATCTCCAGGATGAGGGTTGGTGACCACTGCTGTAAACTATACAAGTTCGACACTGTAAACAATACTAACACTTTACTGCTTCCACTGAAGTTTACACTTCACTGTCTCTCTAACACAGAGATCACAATATAACTACTCTTGATTTATCCTGTCTTATCTTCATTTAGATTTGCTTTCTGTTTATCTTGTTCTACCACGTTGATTCCAGAAATCAACCTCCAGGTATTTGTTTGGGTTCTCTTTTTTTTTTTTTTTTTTTTTTTTTTTTTGTCTGTTTGTTTTAAACATATTCCAGCTACTACAGTTACAGTTTGATAAATACATTTCTTGTTTTAGTCTAATGCATCTTGCATCTTATAAAAAGACAAATTGTAACATGTTTAATGAAATAAAGTGTTAGCAAAAACATTTTTATTAAAAAGAAAAAAAATATCTTTTAAAATGCCAAAGTAGGCTAGTGGGCGATATATAACATTTTCTAGAATTTTGCTTGTAATACTAGCGGAGAAACGTCTAATGCCATCACATTCTATGCATCTACAAGAGGGCATGTTTTAATTCCATTGTGGTTCTCTCTCTTGTATGCTTTCATTCTTTTTAAGGACCTCCAACTGGACTGATCTTAAATAACACTTGTTTTTATTTGTTTTTGCTTTATTTTAGACTCTTGTTAATAAAAAAATGGTCAAAAAGAAATTGTTTTTGTGTAAGCTATACATTATGTACATGTGGTATAACTACTGAAGCGTTGCAGAAGAGAAGGATGCTTCTAACCTTAACCCTATCCCCAATGGACCTTGAAAATGATACATACTGTATCTTGCCATATTGATCAGAGACTACTTGGAGAAGTACCATATTCACCAACACGTCCTGGTGACCAATGATGGTCACTGACATGTCTAATATGGTCATGTGAGGTACAGCAATCCCTTTGTCTACCTGCTAGACCTACCTATTATAAAAGATAAGAGAAGCTAGTGAGGTAATGACTGTTTATAGTTTCTATACATTTACATTTATTCATTTAGCAGACACTTTTATCCAAAGCGACTTACAAATGAGGAAATACAAGCAAAGCGATACGTCAAGCGGAGAACAATGCAAGTAGTGCTACCATACAAGATTTTTAACACAAGTGCATAACTGGAACTAACCTGTTTCACAGACGTTCCACAACACTGAGCATAACTATAAACTGCTAAAAAAGTATGATGTGTTGATATGTAATTAAAAAAAGAATACATTATATAATGTGTTGTCAAGTTAACTCTGCAGCTTGTCTGGTTGTATCCGCCACCCTGTTTTCGATAACACCATGCCCCAAGGTGTTTTATTTCTATAAACACGGAACACCATATGAATGTGGATGGATGGGGATATATAGTATGTTTTGGTAACAATATAGAATGTGTTTTTTGTTGTTGTTTTAGTTTTATTTTAGGAAAATTTAGGAGAATTATGGAAAAACATCAACTGATTTCATCTTGATTTGCACATCATAAGCTTCAACATTTTTTATATACTGTACATCTCGATCGTTAGTTTTCAGAATGTAAGTTTTGCTTTGCTTTAGGGGAAAAACGTTTGTGTGTAGGTATTTGTCTTAAAAGACACAAATCTGCCCCTAAGAGGTGCTACATGTATGTATATAGTATATTGCTCATCGTGTATGGATGCATGGAGTCAAAATTTCTCCAATCTCGCCATTGCTTCACCTTTTCTGCCCACTTGCAGCTGAGCAAGGAATAAAAAAAGTATTTAATATTTAATCAGGGTGTCCATTACTGTGTATCACAAATAAACACTAGTTTACTTAATTCATAGATCATTTACTGTAACACACAAATAAATTGAAGAGACTGTGATTTTTTTAAATATCATTTACTGATATTTTAGATAGAAGCCTTACATAAGTACATACATTATGATGGATATTTATCTAATACATTTAGTAACTATTTAAAATTCCTAATAAACTGTAATGAATATTAATCTACCTAATCATATTCTCTAATAGCTCAACTTTACCAATCAGCAATTGCTAGTAATAAAATATTATACAAACAACACAATGATAACTTGAGAAAACAAACACCAAAATGTTCAGAAATGCAGCCAAGTCTTACTACATCGGCTGCATCGGCTGAATAAACTTGTATTATCGTTGTAATATGTCTAGTCAGTCTTAGAGCTTTGAGCATAACATTAATATTATAACACATAATATTGAAGCAAATGGAGTGTGCAGCTGTCTAAAGTGTATCTTGTCTGTCAAAGAAAAGGGTGTAAAATGTTCATTATTGAGTCAGCCATCTTGGTCTGGGTCACAATGGATCCAGGACCGATCTTTTGAACACTGGGCTTGAGGCAGGAATATGCCCTGGATGGGAAACTACTCCATAATAGGGCACCATGCAGACACAGACATTCACACACTCTTTCAGACCTAGGTGTATTTTACATAGTCAATCCACCTACTATAAGGAAGCCTGGAAATGTGATGTGGCAGAGGTACTCACTGCACTGAAAACATCATTATTTAAGATAAATATTACAAAATTGGCAATGCAATACTACATACTGTGAATAGCTCATATTTCTATCATCCACATAAAAAGGAAGCATCCCTATGGCAAGAGCAAATGTTTAAAAAAAAAAAAAAAAAAAAAAGTAAACTTATATGCATTACATATTGGTAGCACTGGACTGGTCTTTAACTTCAATCTCCTGAAGCCTGTCACTGTCAGTGGGAGTATTGTAAGGATTGAAGCCATCAGGGGATTTGGCATAATGACTGGCACAAGGTGCTGTATCTACAGGAGCCACTTTGGCAAAGTTGGAGAAATCTACATGATACTTTCCCTCTTTGCTGCGTGAGATGATAGGGAGGAACTGATAGCCCCACATGATCTCTTTAGGAAGGTAGGAAGTTCGGACCTGGCAGGAGAAGCTGGTGGACTCTGCAGTGCCATCGAGAAACACCACAAGCTCAAACTCCTGCTGGTGAAGGGTGTCTACTGTCATTTGAAAAAACGGGCTCGATTGGTCAATGATGTGGTACAGGGTCAATGGGCAGACAAAGAAAAGGTTGTCCTTTCCAGCATCTACAATGAAGTCTATCCTGATCTGGTCCATTATAATGGTCTCACCTTCAGGGGTGACAGTTGTTTTAAGAAGTTTGCCATAGATCTGACTCCCAATCATCAAAGATTTGCGCATGTTGGCCACTCGGATCTGCAAACAGAGACTGTCCTTTTTAGAGGAGATAACAGCCATCTGGCTAAAACTGATGGTTTTGGCTCTTTTTTTCCCCCGGGCAACTTTAGTCATAATCACCCCACACCAAAAGCAGATTATCACCGTCCCAAATACAGCCTCAATTGTGAAAATGGTGAGGACACTAGGACAAAATGGAGTGATTTGTCGATAACCATAACCAATGGACATCTGAGTCTCTATAGACTGGAGGAAGGCACCAGTCATATCAAAAACATTCTCTACACAAGGCTGGTGGTCAGCAGATGGGTTTTGCCAGTATAGGTCACCATTAGCAAAAGCAGCCCAATACCAGAATAGTCCAAAGAAGAACCAGCCAAACACAAAGGAGGCTCCAAAGAGAAAGATAACGTAACGCCAGCGCATGTCCATTAAGGTGGTCCATAGGTCTAGAAAGTAGATGAAAAATTGGCTGTGTCTCACACTACCATATGCAATGTTGCAGTGGCCATCCTTGGTCACCACACGATTTCTCTGTATCCGGCGATAAGCCAGGTATTCTCTGAGCAACTGTGGAAAGGGGCATGCCATTTTCAGTGTACCTTGAGATAAACCTGGAGACAGAACATAAAAACACTTTGAAACTGTAGAAACAGGGTTTTTTTTTTCTGTAGCTCAGGACTTCTGAAAATATTTGCAACTTTTTAGGGCCCCTTTAACTGTAAATAAATTCCACAAACCCTAAGAACAGATTTGCTTTATTAACACAATACAATTAATGAAATTTTAGACTTATTTATTAAATTTGTACAATAACATTTTGGCTAATTGTTGGAAACAAAGAGCTTTTTATTCCTGAACTTTTCTTTTGGGTTGGGATTAAGCGCAATCAGTTAAACAGAGTAGTCAAAAATTATTACAGGAACACGATATTAATTCTAATACCTTTGATAATGTTGGCTTGTAACAAAGTTAAGTAAATGCATGCCTGCCTATGCTACATGGACCCTATTGTGATTCACATGACTTTAGGTAAAATATATTTCTTACTCCCTACAGATTTACACAATAGACTTTTTCAATGAGGCTTCAGCTAAATTCACAAATAAACCTGGCATTAAAAATAATGTTCTTGTACTAGTAGAATGACATATACACCGATCAGCCAAAATATTAAAACCACCTGCATAATATTGTGTAGGTCCCCCTTGTGCCGCCAAAACAGCTCTGACCCGTACTGAACTCCATATGACCTCTGAAGGTGTGCTGTGGTATCTTGCACGAAGATGTTAGCAGCAGATTCTTTAAAGTAACAAGTTGGGGCTTCCATGGATCAGACTTGTTTTTCCAGCACATCCCACAGATGCTTGAACGGATTAAGATCTGGGGGATTTGATCAACACCTTGAACTCTTTGTCATGTTCCTAAAACCATTCCTCAAACCATTTTTGGAGTGTGGCAGGGCGCATTATCCTGCTGAAAGAGGTCATTGTCATTAGGGAATAACGCTGAAATGAAGGGGTGTACTTGGTCTGCAACAATGTTTAGGTACGTGGTACATGTCAAAGTAACATTCACATGAATGCCAGGACCCAAGGTTTCTCAGCAGAACATTGCCCAGAACATCAGACTACCTCTGTTGGTTTGTCTTCTTCCTATAGTGTATGGTGGTGCCATCTCTTCCCCAGGTAAGCGACACACATGCACCTGTCTGTCCACATGATGTAAAAGAAAATGTGATTCTTCAAACCAGGCCACGTTCTTCCATTGCTCCATGGGCCAGTTCAAATGTCTATTGTGCTCAGATGCTCACTGCCTATTGTAAGCACTTTTGGCAGTGGACAGGGGTCAGCATGGGCACTCTGACCGATCTGCAGCTACACAGCCGCATACACAGCAAGCTGCAATGCACTGTGTGTTTTGATACCTTTCTATCATAGACAGCATTAACTTTGTCAGCAACTTGTGCTACAGTAGCTCTTCTGTGGGATTGGACCATACAGGCTAGCCTTCATTCCCTATGCACATCTGTGAGCCTTGGGCACTCATGACCCTTTCACCGGTTCACTGGTTGCCCTTCATTCGACCACTTTTGGTAGGTACTAAGCACTGCATACCAGGGACACCCTACAAGACTTGTCTTTTTGGAGATTCTCTGACACAGTCGTCTAGCCATCACAATTTGGCACTTGTCAAAGACACTCAGATCCTTACGCTTGCCCATTTTTTCTGCTTCCAACACATCAACTTTGAGAACTGACTGTTTACTTGTAGCCTAATATATCCCACCCCTTGACAGTTGCCATAATGAGATAATCAATGTTATTCACTTCACTTTTCAGTGGTTGTAATGTTATGGCTGATTGGAGCAAAGTCTTCTCAGTCTTCTCATTTATTTTAAAAGCATATTTCAAATTGAATAAGAAAGAACTAACACTGAATGGTCATTAGGTCGTTAGGTGGTTAGTATCCTATTACCATGACACATGACCTGCACACAATAGTCAGTTGTTTTCTTCAGTAGGGAGGAAATATAGAAAATTAATCAACTCAATATCACAAAAAAATCCTATTTTCTAAAACCAAAAAAGAGTGAATTATCTCCATACTACAGATCTTTCACCAATACTGCTATATCAAATATTGTCTGAACACTGAATGGACAGGAATATCAGAACTCCTAAAGTGTTTTGTAGAGTTTGCCAATGTTAACCTTAACATTACATGGAGACGCCGAAAGAAATACTTAATAATTATTAATAATTACTTTTACACTTTCACTTATGATGAAAATTTAGAATTTTGATTATGTAAACATGAAAAAAGCATCTTTTAACCAATGGCAATCAAGGTACAGCAGTTTTCCTTTTGAACATTACAGTGCTCAGGAAAGTTAAGTTAAGAGGATGTTCTTAAAGCTGAAATATACTGTAGGTTACTGAAATAAGCATTATCATGCTTCACTTTATTCACAATCTGTCTGTTAATAATATGGTAAGCCCGAATGAGTCATACTCAAGAATAGACATGAGCAAGACCATGACCAACTACAACTGTGTATTATGTAAATCCATGTGTAAATCCACTTAGTGGAAAACAACAGAATCTTGTGTACAGGTAAACAACTTTGGATGTCAAGCCTTGCGTCAGGACACCGATATCAGCTACAGTGAGAATGAGAATGATAGATGGAAGAGAGAGAGAGAGAGAGAGAGAGAGAGAGAATGAATCACCAGAAATTTTGGGATATATCTACCTGTTTACCAAACTCTTGGATGTCCACAGGGAAACTTGTTTAACAGGTAGGTTCCACGCTCAACACACCTTTTTCGTTGTGATTCCTGTAGAACTCAGAACTCCAAATGAGGACGCTAGCTTATTCTTGTGCTACTGCCTGCTTTAAAGGATATCAGGTTCAGACTGACCAATCATATCTGTAACTGTTTGGTTACCTAAATTCAAACAGATTTATCATCAAGATATTCATTGTGAATTCATTTCATTTAGAATTAATTATATAGCCCCTTGTATTTTCAGTTATTTTATTTTTGATTGAAGAAACAAATTCTGACTCTGTACTGTTCAACATATTTTGTATCCTTTTCCTATAGAGAGTGTTAAGCTTGGGATGTGTAATGAACAGTGCTGATATATCCACCAGTTTCTCGTGTCAAGTGAAGAGATCCTACATCCTAAACAGATTACGTGGGGCTACCATTTTCTCCCTATTATCCCCCACAGCAAAGAGGGAACGCACAGTACACCCTGTGCCTACTGGTTCACCAATGAGAATGTATTTATACTAGTGGCCTTGAATCACAGTTAAAGCCCACACCCACTACACTTGCTTGAGTACCAATTTGTGTTGAGATATGGTTTTGTTACCTTTATATTATTAAGATAGTGGGAATTATCAAGAATTAATTGTTGCCACACATAAATATAATTCATATTAAAGGCTATATTGAATCTAATGACTTGATCTTGTGCACCAGATTTTATGTGGTTGAACTGTATTACCATCAAAAAGCACAATGGCACAGTGTCCACTGATCAGGCAAGTACTCTCCAGTCCTCCAGCAAATGTGTAGCATTGCTGTGCTGCAATACAGTAGGCATTAATTTGCATACCCTTGAGAGGCAAGAGATGATGACAAGGTTCAATTTGTCAAATGCCGTGAGTGACGTTTACCTCAAATGATGAAACTAAAGTGTATGATGCTGACAAATTAATGTGAGAAATTATTTCCTAATTCTTTACTATTTGGCAATAATGTTGTTTTCCATAAGTAGATTATACATATAAAGGCAAGCTGGGCGTCTTTCAGTTGAATTGGAATTACATTGTTTTATGCAATTTTCCACGTTTTCTCTTTCGGGTTAACCAGATTCTAAAATGCTAGCGATTTATTTCTGGTTGAAATACATACAAAAGTATATATAATGTTAAAAAATTACCATGTGAAGGGTTTTTGCAGGCTGCCACAGATGTTATCCCAGCATATTATTTTGTTTGTGTTCACCATTTTCACAGGATTTTTCTCCTTTTTTTTTTTTTTTTTTTTTTTTTTTACTGCAAGTGTGTTGCCAATAAAAGAGCAAACAGTTTGTTTTAAACGATTCATCCTGGTCATGTTTCTTCCTTGTTGATACTACAATATGACACCACATTATCACTTCATTCTGCTTTATTGTCAAGCTACCAGCGCTCTCTACAAAAGTAATCCTCAGGTTCATAGTATTAGGTATTAATAAAAGCACCTCAGGGTCTGCCTCTGTATGTGAGTCAGCCGTACAGGCTCCCATGAGTTTTGAAGTTCAGTGCGCTGTTGCATTTATTCTAACCGCTTTTGCATTTGCCCATGCCTGCTGCCAGTTCCTTTAATCTGAAACTGCAACACATGAAGGAGCTTATCGTTTTTCTTATCGTTTTTCTCCTATGTTGCTTGTGCCAGAGGTGCATTTTGCTCACCACTAATGGCATTACAGTATGCTGCAGTTAGGGCAGGACTTTGTAAATGCCTGTCACAGATGTTCAGGTCCCAGACAATTCAGGCATTGATCATGTCCATCTAGACTTGGCAGTACAAACAACTTGCCATCTTGCCTTGAAACACAGAAATCAAAATGCACTTGATTCTACCTCTCAGGCATACACCAGTATAGAGTGCCATTTTAATTATGCAGAAAAGTGAAGGTGCAAGCTAACAGAAAAAAAAAAAGAAGTTTTTTCTGTCTTATTGGATTATTTATGCTATTTCTTGTCAATATTAACAGCCATTTTAAATTCATGTTTGAAACATCATCTTATAAATCCATTTATTTGTAAATGGGCAAGTATGACCCATTGTCTATTTCCATTAACTTATGTGAACATAACAAAACAATACGTTGATGGATTCAAATGAGCACCAGTTAAATAAACAAAGACAAATACACAGAATCGGTTGAAAATCAACAATCACACCTCCTTAGCAAAAATATTCAATATTTACGCATAAATGGCAACCCCAATTCTCAGTATACTGCAGATTTTACTATATCTTTTAAATCCATATCCCCTTCTTGTAGTGAGGAAAACAATTCACTTTGTTTACAGAGAAACATGGGAGCTTCTCTGGGAACTTTATGTACTTTGCTGAGAAACCACCCAGTTTTCCTATTGAAAACAGAGACGCATTATACATTGTGAACAGAGACGCATTATACATTCAGCCTATTCTCTGAGAGTTTTGTGTACTATGCTGCCATAAATCCATCCTCCCTGTAGTGGAAAAACAACAGATTTTCTGTACGGAGTATCATTATACACAGTCATTGTCCCTTTTATTATCACAAACAGGTATGAGAATTATAGCCCAGTAGTTACTATGGACAGTTTCTCAGCCCCACCTCCACTGTCCATACGTGAAAAGGGAACACTATACAGTATGCGTGCTGACCAGATATGTTTGAGTGGTGGAACATTCTAATAGTATTGTGCGTGTGATACGAGTGTATTGGATTCACACTCATTCATTGTCTACCTACAAAGTGCAGTTACCTGGTAGGTGTACCTGAAAAGTGACCACAGAAAAATGTGTAGACTAATTGACCAAAACACCTAGTAAATATCTAGGTGTACCCGTTCAAACATTTCATTACAGATGGAACAGGTTGCTGTATCAAATTCAAGAAGAGTCTAATCTTGCTGCATTTAAATATTATTTGCAGCTTAATAGGCTTTTGTGTTTGTTTGTGTTCATGTCTCAGGAATTCATGCTGGTTACGTGCCAGCAACAACACAATTACAAAATAGACTGATGATTTAGTTTTCTGTTTTGCTTGCATGACTTAGATTCAGTAACTGAAAAGGCTAGACGTTTTCTGACTGAATTCTCAGAAGGACTTGGCATGTCCTGACAACCAAAACACAGCAAAGTGTTGCTTACTCTAAAGCATGTTGTGTAAATCCACCCTGCTTTCCTGTGGTAAAAAAAAATAAACACACCGAATTTGTATACAGATAAATGTTATACGTATCGAGTCCAGCCTTAACAGTAGGAGGGGACAATAAGAAACCTAAGAGTCACGGAATATGAAGTCAGAGACCGTTTTGAAAGTTGTGTGTGAATTAGGGAAAAAAGGAGAAAGCGCG
Source organism: Ictalurus furcatus (assembly GCF_023375685.1). Lineage (NCBI taxonomy): Eukaryota > Metazoa > Chordata > Actinopteri > Siluriformes > Ictaluridae > Ictalurus > Ictalurus furcatus. Next base: position 29,831,905 of record NC_071258.1, on the reverse strand, counting down.
ACAGGATTATACTGTTATGATGATCCTTACAATTCCTGCCTAAAACAATCACCTTCTAACACATTCTTGTGTCTTTGAAGGGTTTCAAGACAGAGGACAGAAGCTATAAAAATACAGCAGGTAAGTTCAGCTCTATACTGTATATACTGCCTGCATTGAACATTTCACTTTACTGTCTCTATGTAGAATTGTTCTCCATTTATTTTGTCTTGCAAGGTTGATTCCAGAGATCATTGTCTATGTGTTGTGTTTAGTGTCGTTTCACGTTATAAATGCAGTGGCATAATTTAATGTAAGAGATCCTACATCTATTAGAAGGCATGTGTGGTAATTCTTTTATAGTTACCTGTCTGACTAATTTCTTTTTTTAATGAACCGCAACTGTATTTATATGTTTAAACAAATCACACATTTCATTTAATTTTAGTTTCCTGTCCACTATAAAAGATGTTGTTGAGTGTAAGCTATACGTTTAGTGCTTGCGGTACAACTGCTGACTCTTCTCAAAAGAGTAAATACTTTAATGACTGTATTGCCAGTCCATTTTTTTTATATTTACTTCTGCAATAAAAAGATTTGAAGGAATGATAATTTTATAAATGATAAATTTGATAATCAGTGCACTATTTTAAAAAAAGCTTCTGTATTTTATCTCCAGACTGAGTATATCCATCTACTTTGAAAATGACACGTTCCATGCCACAGTTGGTCAGAGACTACTTGGAGGAGCGTCGGATTCACCGGAACCGCCTAGTGACCAAAGATGGTCACTGTAATATTGAATATGGCCATGTGAAGTACAGCAATCGTTTTGCCTATGTGCTAGACTTATGGACCACCATCTTGGAGCTTCGCTGGAGTTTTGTCATGATTTTATTCACAGCTTCTTTTCTTCTCAGCTGGTTTTTTTTTTCACTAACATGGTATTGGATTGCCTACAGTAATGGAGATTTGTGGTGGCAATACCCTTCATCTGACCATAAACCTTGTGTAATTAATGTCTATGGTTTGACCACTGCCTTCCTTTATTCCCTAACAACTCAGATGACTATTGGCTACAGTGTTCGAGTCATCACTCCATTGTGCCCAGATGCCATCACCCTTATCGTTATCCAGACTATAATTGGTACAATCATTAAAAGTTTCTGGTGTGGAATTGTTATTTCCAAATTTTCCTTGCCTAAAAAAAGAGCAAAAACAATCAATTTCAGTGAGACGGCTGTCATCGCCCCCAAAAATGGTACCCTCTGTTTGCAGCTCAGAGTGGCCAATCTTCGCAAAACTTTGATGGTTGGAAGTCACATCTATGGAAAATTGCTTAGAACGACTGTCACACCTGAAGGTGAGACTATCATTATGGACCAGATCAAGATTGATTTCTTAGTAGATGCTGGGAAAGACAACTTGTTCTTTGCATGCCCATTGACCCTGTATCATGTGATTGACAAGACAAGCCCATTCTATGAGATGGCAGTGGACACTCTTCAACAGCAAGAATTTGAGCTTGTAGTCTTTCTTGATGCCACAGATGAGTCCACCAACTTCTTTTGCCAGGTCAGAACATCATACATTCCTCGAGAGATCATGTGGGGTTATGATTTTTTCCCCATCATAACTCGCAGCAAGGACGGAACATACTGTGTGGACTTTTCTGAGTTTGCTAGAGTGGTACCTGTACTAACACCACATTGTGCCTATTGCTTCAACAATGAGACAGCCCATAATTGTGACTCAAGATACAGCACTGATGATCAAGGATTGAGTGGTAGACAATCATCTATAAATTTACGAAGTATTCATAAAAACTTTTAACTTGTAACCCCTTGAAATGTTAATTAATTGAGCAGGGTCATTGGAAATGTTTGAGCCAATTTAGTAGTTCCAAAATACATTCAAGGGACATTCAAAAAAAGGTTAACCCTAAGATACATGAGAAGTGTACAAAAGAGATATATGGATATTTTAGTATATTTAAATAATAGTCTATATATTCAGTGTAGCTAGATTGGGTGTAGATTTCTTTCTGTAAAATAGTTGTTGAGACAAAGATGACCCTAACCCATTAGGGTTATATATATATATATATATATATATATATATATATATATATATATATATATATATAAATTATTTCTATAATTAATTAAAGTGTGTAAAGGTTAGGGCATGTCTTTTAGAAGGCATTATTTTTACTATATTGTGTAATACTGTATAATACAGTGATTACTTTATTGTGATATGCCAAAAATGTGCATTAAAGATTATTTTGCAAACAACTTGTTGTTTTATATGATTAACAATACTGCTGGATTATAATTTAAAACATTTGTGTCATGCTGGCGTCAACACCAGGAGCTGGTCAAGTTCATATTCACAAATACAAGAAGGACCAGTTAGCTTTTCTAATACTAAGAGGGGAATTACTATGCCATTATATGCTTATAGGCATATAAATTTGAATCTATCTTTGACATGTCCAAAACTATTGAAAATTTTAATTTTCACATTAAAATTTTGTAATGTATTTTTTAATATTCTTTGTTTAGTTTTTTCCACATTTTAGAATAATAATAAAGACATCAAAATAATAACATGAGAGTAACACAAATGGAACTATGGGAATTATGTTGTTTGTTGAAAAAAAATCCCAAATAAATCAAAATAATTTAGTATTTTAGCATCTTCAAAGTAGATGCCCTTTTTGCCTAGAATTTACAGAAATGTATTCTTGGCATTTTCTCAACCGGTTTCTTGAGGAATCTACCTGAGATGCTTTTTAAATCGTATTAAAGGAGTTCCCACCTACGCTACACACTTACTGGCTCCTTTTCGGAATATTTCGCTCCAAGTCGTCCGTTTAAAAAAAAGAATTGTAAATACAATGTTAGTTTTCTAATGAAAGAAATGAATATGTTGTCACAATTATATTCTGTCTACAACACCGATTTCAAACGTTTAATCATACACCTTCAGATCAAAAGGTTTTTAAGATCATGAGAAACATTTCAGTCGAGCGTCCACAAACTTTTGACCGGTAGTGTACATATTATTAAACTATGTGCTATGTAGACATAAAAAACAGATGTTGATAGCCATTATTTCCATGTAAATAAGTAGAAAAAATAACCTATAGGCAAGGAGTGTATTGCCAGGAAACATATGCTGAGAAGGCTGCATGCACTCTACTAGTTCATTTACAAATGATCCACTCTGCTGATCTTGTTTGTATCACATTACTCTCTGAGACAGACAAAAAAGTAGGCTTTAAAATTTGGGTATTGCCCTCATCTTTTCCCATCTATAGTCCAATTTATTGTATGTGTATACATCATCCTGGAGCAGTAAGAAGAACACACGTGCTAATACTACAGCAACAGCACATAAATAATCATGCACTAGTACCTGAAAAAATACTTATTTAAATATGAACTAATGATGAGTTAAAGCATGTACTAATCAGAAACTAATGAAGAGCTAACCTTAACTCTGACATGAGTCTTATGAATTCATGCTTGAATAACGATCCCGTTAAGTATGTCAGTACATGTTTGTTAGTTAATGTATTCATTTTATTTTTCACTTCCTTTATTACTTATCTTTTCACACTGTAATTATTGTCATTATTTGATACCTAACTACTAATAATTTTTTAATATTACCATTTTTTCAATCAAAATCTACTTTATGTTGTTCTAGTTTTTGTGTGTACATCAAACAATTAGAGAAATCTTTTATAAATGGATTTTTTTTTTTTTTTTTTGTGATCTGGGAATACATGAACTTCAGTTGTATTCGTATTTATTTGTGTGATTCTGAATGTCCTGAATGTTCAGACCATAGCTGTGAAAAAGGAAAACTTTATTGTGAATAAAAGCTAAGACATACAGTATTATGAGGTGTTTTGAACACAATGCTAAACATGTATACAGTTTCAACACTGGATTACTCATTATTGTACAATTAAGCCGTCACAATGTTGGGAAAGGGTAAGTGCACTGCAATAGACTAAGCGACCCATCCAGGATGTATTCCAGCAGTGCATCCTCCACAACCCTGACCAAGACAAAGTGGTTACTGTAGATTAATTAATGATTTAATATTAAGTTATGTGCAATGGTAAAGCAGGCCATTTATAACAGGTGATTATAACAGTACTGGTTAGGGCTAGCCAGGTTAATCCATAGAGTCATGAAAATATTGATAGTAGTATTAGATACATTTCATATTTTAGTCCAATAATTCAATATAACAACAATAATTACTTAATCTAATGTCTAACAAGGTGGAAGAACTTGCACACTCCTCCATGAAGAACATTTCAAATTCTGCTGTATTTTAGATTTGTGCATGCTGACATCGACTTCAGTTCAGACCACAGGGTTTTTATAGGCCTATATTTAAATCCAGAGATAATGATCATTACAGTATTTGTGCTTCTGCAATCATTTCAATGTTTATTTGGGTACATCTGTAGTCATCTGGGTGAAAGATCTATATACATAAAAGCCCTAATGTCCTGGCAGAGGGAAACAGGCTTTGTACTGAAACCTCTTTTGTTTTATGATGTATCACAAAGGGACTTTATAGCTGTGCAATCTCATTTCTATACCCCCGGAAAACATTGACAAATGCATTCATTCTTCTGATATACTGACTGAAATTCTAAAAAAAACATCTGTGGAAATTGCTTATTTACTTTATATTTACATTATTATGCAACAGAATGTGGAACATATTACAGTGTAAACAGTGATCCAAGAAGTATGCATTGTATACTTAAAAAAAGAAAAGAAAAAGAAAAAAGAAAAAGGACCAAACGATTTAAAGCTATTGATGGAAGCTTTTGCCAATTTGTGTTTCAGCAATTATGAGACACAATCACATTTCATTAGAATATAATAGACACTTTATACTTTCCATTTTTGGCTACACATTTCACTTCATAGTTACAACTTGTGTCTTTTGCTCATACCACTTTTATAGCCCCTTATTACAAAGTGTCTCCCACAATTAAATCAAACATAAACATGTGCCATTCATGTGTTCACAGAACATGACTGATTGACTTGACTGTCAATTTCAATCACTTCAAAACCTGCGTTATCGACCCCATCTTTGGAGAAGTTATGGTGGCCATTCAAATCATGGTAGCAGTATGCACAGTGAGCAGTTGGTACAGGTTCCACTTTGTCAAAGTTGGAGAAGTCTATGCGATATTTGCCCTCTTTACTGCGTGAGACAATGGGGAGGAACTTGTAGCCCCATATGATTTCCTGAGGGAGGTATGAAGTCCTGACTTGGCAGGAAGAGCTGGTGGACTCAGCTGTGCCATCCAAAAACACCACTAACTCAAAGTCCTGCTGATGCAGAGTGTCCACAGCCATTTGGTAAAATGGACTTGCCTTGTCAATGACATGATATATGGTTAAGGGGCAGACAAAGAACAAGTTGTCCTTCCCAGCATCCACCAGGAAGTCAATATTGACTTGCTCCATAATGAAGGTTTTTCCTTCAGGTGTGACTCTTGTCCTAATCAGCTTGCCGTAGATTTGGCTGCCAAGCAGCAAGCTTTTGCGAATGTTGGCCACACGTATCTGTAAACTGAGTGTGTCCTGTTTAAAGCAGATAACAGCCGTCTCACTAAAAGTGACGGCTTTGGCTACTTTCTTGGGCAAGGAAATTTTGGCTATAAGTACACCGCACCAGAAGCAGGCAATGACGATACCAGCAAGAATCTGAACCATGAAGACAGCAATTGCACTAGGGCAATATGGGGTAATTACTCTATAGCCAAAGCCGATAGTCAACTGTGTTTCCACTGAAAAGAGGTATGCAGTGGTTAAGTCATAGAGATTAAGTACACATGCACTGTGATTAGCTGTTTGGTTTTGCCACCACAAGTCTCCATTATTACGGCCAACCCAGTACCAGATAAGTGTGAAGATAAACCAACTGAAAATGAAGGAGGCCACATAGAAGAATGTTAAGGAATACCAGCGAATCTGCACACAGGTGGACCAGATGTCATGCATGTAGGCGAAGCAGGTGCTGTATTTCATTTTGCCATGTTTAATGTTACAGTGTCCGTCTTTGGTTATCAAACGGATTTGCTTATTTCGGCGGCGTGTCACGTAGCGTCTTAGGAACTGACTTAGCGACCAGGGCATTTTTAAGATGTAAGAGATGAGTCTGCAAAGAGAATATAACAGAAAAGCAGAAAATTTAATCAGTGATTTCTTTATTAAGTACAGAAAACTGTACCATCATTCATTTAGGTGTACTATATTAGAGCCATGAGAATATTATAAAATGAGGCCATATTGTTTCATTCATTCATTCAATTTTTATTTATATAGCGCTTTTAACAATGGGCATTGTCACAAAGTAGCTCTACAGAAACAATTATTTGAACAGACATTTTACTAGCTAGGAAACTAGTACTTTAATACTTTACTATAATGTTTACAAATAAGCATGTATTTATACTTAACTAATGCTTTCATATTGATAAATTGACAATGCACTAATCCTTAATGCATAAGAAAATAATGAATGTGATATTGTATAATATAGTATACATTAATAGCCAACTGTGTCATAGGTGAATAGCCAGTAATAATGGCAATAGTTGATTATTAACATTTTGTTAATTCATTCTGTAAATTAATATTGTGTCTTGCACTATTGATAAAGATCAATTACATTATGAAGATTCTCTTCATACACAATGTAGGCTATAAGTTCGGGGTATTTAAATAACAGGACAAAGTTCAAGGCCAGCGCTGCTAAGAAGTCCAAAAACCAAATCCATTTATTGACATGATATTATAAAAATGAAAAAATGGGTGTAGTAATGATCTCGCAGGAGGATCATCCATGCATGCAGCCTGATTTTACAGCACTATTATAAACTTGTTTCATATCAAAGATGAAAGATTTGAGGTATATGAGGTAACACATAGAGGAAACACATAGGCCAATATGAGGTAACACATAGGCCAAATTCCCTTTAGTCATTCATAACAATGGGTAAGACCAAGGAATAAATCTGTGATGTGCAGCAAAAGGTTATTGAGCTTCACAAAATGGGAAGTGGCTATAAGAAAATAGCACAAGCATTGAATAAACCTGGAATTGGACATATGTCTATATTTTCTCAACGCACTGTGAAGAGGATGGTTTGAGTGGCCTTAAAATCTCCTAGGATCACAGCTGGAGAATTACAGGCGTTAGCTGTGTCTTGGGATCGGAAAGTCTCCAAAACTACAATCCGAAGTCACCTACATCACCACAAGTTGTTTGGAAGGGTTTCAAGAAATAAGCCTCTACTCTCATCCAAAAACAAACTCAAGCTTCTTCAGATTGCCAGACACTACTGGAACTTCAAATGGGATCGGGTTCTATGGTCAGATGAACACAAAATAGAGCTTTTTAGTAATAAACACCAGAGGTGCTTTTGGTGTACACAGAGAGGTAGCCATATGGAAAAGTACCTCATGCCCACGGTTAAATATGGTGGCGGCTCTTTAATGTTTTGGGGCTGTTTTTCTGCCAGAGGACCTGGACATTTTGTTAGGATACATGGCATCATAGACTATCAAATATGAACAGATATTAAATGAAAACCTGACTGCCTCTGCCAGAAAGCTTAAAATGGGCCGTGGTCGGATCTTCCAGCAGGACAATGATCCAAAACATTCATCAAAATCAGCACACAAATGGTTTACTGACCACAAAATCAACGTCTTGCCATGGCCATCCCAGTCCCCTGACTTGAACCCCATAGAAAACCTGTGGGGTGAACTGAAGAGGAGAGTCCACCAGCCTGGACCTCAAAATTTGAAGGATCTGGAGAGATTCTTTATGGAGGAACGGTCTCAGATCCCTCGCCATGTATTCTCCAACCTCATCAGGCATTATAGGAGAAGACTCCGAGCTGTTATCTCGGCAGTGGGAGGTAGCGCAAAGTATTGACTAAAAGGGTGCCAATAATTGTGGCACACCTATGTTTAATAAAGAGATTTTTATTTTAAATAAACCTGTGTTTTGTTTGCAATTGTTTGATATCCATGAGAGCAGAGAATTCTTGTGAATTTTTTAACAAAAGATCAAAAGGTTCAATAATAAAGACATTTTTTCACAGCCTTCCGTGTTCATATTTACCAAGGGTGCCAATATTAGTGGAGGGCACTGTGCATGAGCTAAGGATTAGAGCATGTAATAATCCATTGTTATGAAAGCGTTAATTCACCTTATAGTAAAGCGTTACCGAAAAGTCATACACAAGTCTAAATCATAGATCAAATCTTTTTTTTTTTTTTTTTTAATATACACATCACAGTTTGAATTATGTATTGTAACACTGTCGCACGTCAACTTTTAGTGTGTGTTTATGTGACTCCTATTTTTTCTCCTACACACTTGCCTGTGCTCAAATTCAACATTCATTACATCTACATGTTTTGCATTCCTTTAAAATGTCTGTCCGCTAATATATAATGCTTTCTGTCCTATATTACTAGAAAGCTCTTTAATTCCTCTTTGTAAAATATCGTTGATCAGAATAGATGTAATTAAATCTCAAAGTAATTTTCGAATGAATAAAATTAAAGACCAAATCTATGAAACAGAAAGATAAGGTAGCATAAATAGCAACAACAGTATCAAAAAGATTTGACAGTTAGTCCTTTAGGAGAAATTTGTTACAAATAGGTCAGTGTTCTATGTAGACCTACCTGCTGCAGAGCTTTCTATGTAGATATTCAGGAGTTTGGCAAGAAGTAGGTAGAAGTGTGCATCAATATGATATGATCTCTCTCTTCCAGTCTGCCCCACTTTCTCGGCCTTTTTCTATTTGATTAAATGTATCCCTAACTCATTGTCTTAGCTTTTGAATGGTCTCTTTATAGTAGCAAGGCTAAATGTTTACCTCTAAACAGTGATGAACAGTTCAGGTTACTTGTGTTAGGACAGTTTTGGGCTGGGCAGACAGCACACAAATATGACGCACGTTGTACACAGCAAAAGTGTACTTGTTCTCAGAATGTTTGGATTTTGAGAAGCCCATCTATCTTGGAAATTCTTCGGGCATCCTTGTGGTCACTACCGCCTCATAACAGCAGGAAGAAACAAAACAGGAGATAGGGTGATTATCTTATCACTTTGAGACATAATGCCTAGAAATAAATATATGTAGGCTGAAAACAAGAGCATGACAGGCAGATTATTTAGCCAGATATGGACAGTTATCTTGCGTGTCAGGCACTGGTGCAATTTAGTGTTTGAGAAGAGAACAAGAGAATGGGATTGGTTGTCCACTGGGCATGAGAAAGTATTTTTCTTTAACTAAATTTTCTTGCACCTCAATACCGTTATTTGATTCTTTTGAATGTGGTCCTTTTTCGACTAGGGGGTTAATAATAGGTGAAAGATATACCCGGCTCAACAGACTATTATCTGAATGGCAACTGGATAGCTTTTCCATGGACTTTTATCCTAAAAATTGAGACAGATGAAAGTATTGAGTATGTGCAAGAAGTGTACTGGAACAGATTTGCGTTTTTTTTTTTTTCTTTCTTTTTTTTTTTAAAGGCTATGAAAGGCTGTTCTGAAAGACTTGGCCTGCCCTTTCATCTCAGATGCCAAACCGATTGTTTATATGCCATTGTTTGTGATTCCGGCTTCCTGGAAAGGAGCCTCACTGTTTAGTTATCATAATCAATACCCCTATGTTTTTTGTCACAAAACAAGAAAGAACACAACATACATAAATATATTATCACTGAAATACCATAGAAGAATATTGATAACAAGAATTCCCAGTCTTCATGGACATTGTCTTCATCTGTGTTTTCAAAGGAAGTGTAACCTAACTAGTTTGCATTGAAAGAATACTTTTTATTTGAGAAGAGAGGATTTAAGGCAGAGCGTTAGTAAATCGTATCTGTAAGTTAGGAAAATTGCTGTGACATTTGAGTATTTATCTTTTATTTTTACAAAAAAGTACTTTATTTTATGTTTTGACCATGTTTCTTTGGCCATTTGATTTTCTTATACCTATCTACTACATTTTACAGTGGCTCAGTGGCATTTGCACTTAAGAATGCCAATGATGAAACGGAAGAAGAATAAGAACAGAATAGGTTTTTAACAGATTGATAAAATAGTGAAATAATATCAAGAACACCAATGACGAAACAATAGAAGAGCAAGACAACAGCTTTCAAATGTAATAAGGGCATACTGATAAAATAATTAACCATAGATTCACTGTAAAGCCGGATAAGTTAACTCAAAATTTGAGGAAACTAATTACCTCAAAATTTGTACATTGTTAAATCAATTTCTTTAAGCCAAATAGACTTAAATAGAGTTAATTGAGTTAAACTTTTGTTATATACTATACTATCCACTTTTATAGTGTTGAGTATGTGTTCCCATACCCAACATTGATCAATAGCTGAGAAAGCAGAGAGGATATCCATGAATCAAATATATTATGTGTCATTTCACAGAAATGAAGAGCATGTAAAAGAGATGCACTACTCAGACCAGAGACATCATACACACTGTAAAACCGGATAAGTTCATTTAACTCAAAAAAATTGAGGAAACTAATTACTTCAAAATTTTTAAGTTGATAAATCAATTTCTTTAAGCCAAATACACTTAAATATAACAAGTTTGAGTTAAATGAACTATCCGGTTTTACAGTGCAGTATTACACTAGTATGTCATAGACTCATATTACATTACATTACATTACATTACATTACATTTATGGCATTTGGCAGACACACTTATCCAGAGCAACTTGCATTTATCTCATTTATACAACTGAGCAATTGAGGGTTAAGGACCTTGCCCAAGAGGCCCAACAGTGGTAGTTTGGCAGTGCTGGAGCTTGAACTCCTGACCTTCAGTAACCCAGAGCCTTTAACCACTGAGCCACCACTGCCTATAAAGGTTTGGGGAGAACCGTATTGTTCCTTATTCATGCTGTTTATTTATGACTACAGTATGTATTTATTCTGACAATCCTGGAGCTCGATGCAAAAGCTTTATCTATGCTGGTGAGGCAGGATTCGGTTTCAGTTTCAAGATTCCATTTACTTGGTGGTCACAATAAAGGAACATTATAGCCCACAGAGCTGTAATGAAATTACCAAGGCAAAGAGGAGGAAACTCAGCCAGGGTTTGTCTACAGGCATCCAACAGTTGTTACACATTCTTGCATACTTTGATGCACTTAAAGCAATAGTTAGCTCTATTAGAATGCAACTTGCAATAATTTGTTAATTCGTATTTTTCATGTTTATTAAGGGCAGTGGTGGATCAGTGGCTAACTGTGCACTCTAACCCTGACTTCCTAACAAACTGGGATATGCGAAGAAACAAAGTTCACTGTACTGTAATCTATTTGTGACAAATAAAGACTTTCTTTGTTACATCTTTGTTCTATTTGACCCACTTGTGTGTGGATAATTTAACAGACAGTAGAACTAACAAGCAGAGACCAGCATGTTCTCACACCTACAAACACTTTATATGAAAAGTTATGGTTGTTAAAGTTAGGGTTAAGGGAGGGGGATTGTACCTGTTCTGACAATGTTCATTCATGTGAAACTGAATGAAATCCAACCACTTTGGCCTGCACTGATTTGAAAGCATGTTCACCTGGGAGAACCTGAATGCTTTAATGCTCATGTGCAACAAGAAAGATATTCTCATGAGCTTGGACAGTGATACTGTTGTCATCCAAGTTGCTGAGCTGAGTGCACTTCAGGAACCAATACTGAAATGGCTTAATTTAATTACATTTGGCAACTACTTTTATGCAATACAACATAAAACTAAACTAAGCATTTGGAGTTTAAGAGCCTTGAAAAGTGGCAACTTGGTAGTGACAGGACTTGAACTCTCAACCTTCCAATCAATATCTCAAAGCCACGACCACAGAGAAACATCTGGGGAATTAAAGAAATAAAGAAATTAAATTTTTACCAAAAATATTCTACATACAGTACATACATTTGAGGTCATACGTTTACATATGCCTTGTAGAGTGAAGAGGGATGACTAGTCTCCGGTTACCAAGTGCCCTCTAGTGGTCATCTGAGGTGTGACATAATATAGATATACACTACATGGCCAAAAGCTTGTGGATACCTGGCCATTACACCCATATGTGGTTCTTCCACAACTGTTGGCATGGATTTGGAAGCACATAATTGTACAGGATGTCTTTTTGTATGCTTTAGCATTACAATTTACCTTAACTGGAACTAAGAGGTCCAAACCAGTCCAAGCATCACTATGCCCCTATGAACAAAATGAGGTCCATGAAGTCATGGTTTGCCAAGTTTGGAGTAGAACTCGAGTGCCCCATCTTCAACTCCACTGAACACCTTTGGGATGAACTCAAACACCGACTGCACCCCAGGCCTCCTCACCCGACATCAGTGACTGACCTCTTGTGGCTGAATGATCACAAATCCCCACAGCCACGCTCCAAAATCTAATGGAAAACCTTCCCAGACGTGTGGAGGTTATTATAACAGCAAAGGGGGACTAAATCTAGAATGGGATATTCAACAAGCACATTGGTCAGAATTTAATGGTCAGGTGTCCATGAACTTTCAGATTTTGGAAAAAAGTTGGACTTTTAGGTCAGAATAACCAAAGACAGATTAACCATCGGTCTTTGCCCAGGGTACACTAGGTCCAGTGGGATGTGAGCTGGAAGTTTATAAATGAAAGAATGATAGTTTTCAAATGGAAAAAATGATGATTTATTAAGCAATCTTATTGGTTTTATTTTTAAGGTAACACAGACATGCATCTGGGTATCTTATCGTTTCTTTTGTGTGATGCCTGGCTAATACATACAAAAGCTGAGTAGTGGATTAGTTACCAAAAAAAAGAGAAAGAACTGAGAGAGATAGCAACATTGGCCAAGGTACCAGGGATATCAATCCATTTTAAACTGTTAGTTGAGATTTTATTTTAGGTGGTAGTGGAGAACCGAGCACTGTTGTTAACTGAAACTGAAACAATGCTGAAATAGTGAACAATGCCAAGGATTCTATCAAGACTGCTGCTAATACCAACACTGCCAGCATTCACATTACAGCATTCACATTAGAACCTTTGGCATGGACAGCATGCGTCGCAGGGGAGCGTGGGGGCCTCCAGGGTGTATCAGCCAAGTTGTTTTGTTTTTTTTTTTAATCCAGTTTTTAATCCATCCTTGACCACAAAGCAGTTCCGGTGCCCACAAGGGTCCTGCCTGTCTTGCCCAGGTCTTTGGCATGGAGAGTCAGACCCGCAGGCCCGCAGCAAGCGTCTGAGTGCTGCTCATCCATCTTGTGGATCGGCCCTAATCCAATATCGGTGATGATTAACAACTATCATGACAGTTATAACAAGTTTGAGTTAAATTTTTGTTATATTTAAGTGTATTTGGCTTAAAGAAATTGATTTATAAACTTAAAAATTTTGAGGTAATCCTTAGTTTCCTCAAATTTTTTGTGTTAGATGAACTATCCAGTTTTACAGTGCAGTACTGTTGGCTTTGTCAAACTGCTGATTGCATTCTAGCTCTCTGCATCTGGGTCAATGGTAACTTGCTGTCAGGACCACACAGGTAAAGCCAGCGCTGTGAAGAGATGCAAGTTCATTTATCCTTTATATGTTTATATTATTCAAAGTATAAATTAGAATATAATAAAATATAATAAACAATAAAATATGAATGTAAGTAATATAGTAAAATCATAAAAAACTTTTTTTTAATCAGGTATTTTTATAAATCAGCTATGACATCAAACTCAAAGTTGCATACTTGTGCACACCTACTTTTAAAATCCAAACCTCAGACAGTGCCTTTCATAATTATTCACCCCCTTTTCCACATTTTGTAGTGTTACATCCTGGAACTAAAATGGACATAATTGGGATTATATTATGTTATGAATCTACACAAAATGATCACATCAGGATCCACTTCGGGACTATAGCCACCACTCCCCAGTCCACTCCAGATCCACCATGAACTTAGTGATTTATCTCACTCACCTGATCACTAGCAAACTTGGTTCACGTTAGTAGCACATTTGTGAAACAGTACGTATTTAAGTAATTCTGTTTCATTTGTTCTTTTACTTAAACGTAAACAAATCGTATCCCTTATAGCAGAACCTAATTTTCTGACAGTAGGTCTGGTTAAAAAACTGATTAAAAAAATAGGTACACACAAACCTTCTCAGAAGATCCATCTCTGGGCAAGCAATTGATGGTGTACCAATTGCAGGGGGCCCCATCATAAAAATCACAGACGCCATTAGCATGACCATAGGTGCCATTCACAATTAAGTGGTCACCTTCTTCAACCTCCTATAAGGTAGTTCTCAACTTACCCTGGTTACATCTTCACACCTCTATGAACTGGCAGTTAGGATAGATGACAATCTGGTCTACTCGCTACTGGAAGAAATGCCTCAAGTTGCCATGACATATTTCAATGCGTTCCACATCCATAGAGAGCCCAGTCTACAATCCACCTCATACTCTGACATATATCCTCTGTCCTGCACTGTAACACATTTCTGTAGTTTTGTACAGCATTATTACTGTACCATGAACGAATGCTTACTGTAGAACCTGTATACAGCACGTTGCTCTAGATCTGCAGAGTATCATGGTCAAATTTCATCGTTGGGTGAATTCTACAGTAAACATAATTTTTCCTGGGAATCACAATACAGTAAGTTTGGGCTGGATTTATTTTTATTTTTTTGAGCAGTAGAAACAATAATCTATCTTTGCTGATAGTACACTTTGCATTATTTCCAGCACATAGGAGAATAAGGATATGCTGATGGCCACCTGCTTTTCTCCACACTATTTTGTTGCAAGAGCTTACTGACAAGATTACACACTTTCTTCAGCCCTTGGCTTCAGCAAGGTAACTTCGTTCATTATTTTTGCAATGCTACATTATGTTTCCTTTAGTAAAGTTACCCGTGTGTTTACATTTAAGACTGCACTGGGAGAGAGAGATAGGCAGAGGAACCCTCCTTAGCTAGTAAGCTATTGTGCATAATATTCACAAAATAAACTGTTTGCACGTGAAATTTGAATAGATTTTGTTATCTGGTGTGTGTGGTTGTGTGTAGGTGTGGGTGGGTGTATACTGTTGTACCATGCTACTGGAAACTACAGGAAAGTAGTGTTGTTTACAAAACAAAATAAAAAATGTTTCCAAAATGAAAAATACAAATTAAAATCTAATTAGTGTCTACGTGTTGTCCATTTTACAATGTTGAAAGTTGAATGACGTTATAGAATAAATGTCATATATGTGACAAAAATAGTGTCTTCGTTTTCCAGTACACAAAATGAATGCAGTAATGCCTGTTACTGTAATCTTATATTTGCTCTGATAAAAAAAAAAAAAAAAAATACAGCATCCTATTACTCTGATGGCAGTAAGAGTACTGTAATTATTACTGTAATGGCAATTACAGTATTTTATAGGTACTGTGTTTAAATGTACAGTAAGCATACTGTGGAATGTACTATAGAAACTTACTAGCTAATTGCTGCAAGCCAGTTACTGCACATTTCTTTTTCACAGTGTTCTTTTTACAGTGTGAGACGAGAATAAAGCTATTGAGTATATTTATGTTTTTTTTTTCATCCCTCCACATTACCAGATTCTGCTGGATTGTTTTTAGCCAAGAAAAAACAAGGTCTCTCCCATGCATAGAGGTTTGAACTAGAAATACCAGCTGTTAAATACCAGTATGCACTTTTTCATCAGCCATCATTCAACTGTGCAATTCCTGTTCTTTTTCACCAAGTTGACCAGAGCATATAACCTTATTCACATCCGCAGAGGCAACGAATGGAAGGTTGCTTTTTCCGCCACTAGGGCTATCTGAGTACTTGATTTATTTACAGTATATGGAGATCATGTGACACTTTAATGGTGCAATCTAATCTAATTATCATCTAATTACTTGACAGCTGATAGCAAGAGGTTGCACCAGAACTAATTAATGTGGGTTGTTGTTTTTTTGGGTTTTTTTTTTTTTTTGCATACTGATGTTTTCCCCCGACTTCAATATTATAGGCTATTTTGTGTGGATTTATATAATCCCAGTTAAGTCAATTTCAGTTTTTCAGTGACACTAAAAATGTGGGAAAACTTCAAGGAGAGTGTAAACTATTCCTTTGTGTCTGTCGTCACCTGTCTGAGGCTCCCTTTCAATGTGCAAAGGCGGCCCAATGCCCATCCAGGAACCAGCAGCATTGAAGACAGAGCCATCAACCAGCCCAGTGCATACGCCCAGTCTGGGTACACGTACCAGCGGTTGTATTTCAAAGGCTGATAGTCAACCAAAAAATATATGAAACATACCTTGGGATACAGAGAGAAGTTATTGTTAGTGGAAAACAAAGTATATGAATGGCAGCAGGGAACAATAGGCATATTGGTGAAAAAAGTCCAATATTGAACATAAGTCATATTTTCTGGTGAACTGTCCAATCTGTCAACAAACTGCTTTAAGTTCAGCACTACCAGTTCAAGATATTTGTTTTATATAAATGCATGTCTTTAAATACACACAGTAAATACAAAAAAATATATATATGTAATGATTTTTGAGGACAATATTAAATATATTTTAAAAGGTCATTTTGTTTGAGAGGTAAGTCGATTCCAGATTTCTGAACTGAGATAAAACTGTAAAGATGGTAAATATCTGATCTGTAGCTTTTCGTGACTATAAATATCAGATTATCCGTTATACTTTAAACAAGAATGAAGCAAACACACAGACAAAAGCTTACCAGTAAGAGAAATGGGGTGACATATTTCCAGCACATCCGAAAGATGATGTTAGGGTATGACCCTGTCATATCTTCAATGACCTCAGACATTCGTCCAGCGCCTTGAAGAATTGACACCATAGAAAAGGTGGTGGATGTGTGGAGGTATTAATTAACATGATATTGACTTATTTTATGTCTATATATTCAGTGAAGGCTTACATCTTAAACATTTAATCTTGTCTTGACATGTGTGAAATAATACTGTGTGTGCAGAGTAAGAATAAATGGTAAGTTTATGTTTTGTCACTGTATTATTGGACATTATACATAAAAAAGGATCAAATATGCACAATGACATGACATTTGAAAAAAAAAAGGAATTCCTGGAATTCCTCCAATTCCTTACAGGGACCCTAATTACTGGACTAACTGACATCCGTACATATACTTACATTCATAACCAACACTGGATAATTTTCTTTATTCTTTATTTTCTATTAAGCTTTTTGCTCTGATTTTACCTTCAGTAAATTAAATCCATGCTCACTAATTATTTACTTTTGTCGTAAATACTGTTCGCATTACTCTTGGGAAGACTCTTCCCATTACTTGGAACAGAGATGTCATTTGTCTCATTTTGCCTGATCCTAACGGGTTTTGTGTTATTCTAGGAAAATTATCTTATGGAAAAATTTATTGGAGAGCAGATATGATCGCAAATTCAACCGTAACCATAATCTATGTAAATTTTTACAAAAATTAACGTGGGTTTTTTTTTCTTTTGTTTTTTGCATGTTTGTACATTAGAAATATATACATTTATTATGAATTGTAAATTTAGTACCGAAGACCCAGCCCACTGCCAGGCACTGAAACACACAGATAAAGACGATGCATACTCCATTACAGGCGTAGTAGTCAAACAGCTGAAACACATACATCCCCCCCTGCAGGAGACAAGAAAGCTGCATTAGAAAAGAAAATGCAAGTGCTAGTAATCATAACACGTTCCCACACGTTATGGACTGATGTTCCATGGAGCCATGAAGATAATTAAATTCACCCTCTATCCTGAATCTATCCTGAACTTTTGGAACCTCAGGTGCTACAGCTGCACTACATGCAAATAAATTCAAAGTTTTTATCAGGGCCTAAATGACAATAATTTGGTTTCTACCAGGGAGCATGCTGGCTTAGTGTTTAGCACATTTGCCTCATGCCTGCGGGGTTGGGGGTTCAATTCGCTCCTCCGCCCTGTGTGCACGGAGTTTGCATGTTCTCCCTGTGCTTTGGGGATTTCCTCCAGGTACCTCCTCCAGTCCAAAAACAGGTTGATTGGCATCTCTAAATTTTCTGTAGTGTGTATGTGTGTGATTGTGCCCTGCAATGGCTTGGCACCCTCTCCAGGGTGTCCACAATGTTCCCAGAGATAGGCTCCAGGCTCCCCATGACCATGTAGGATAAGTGGTACAGAAAATGCAAAAAAACAATCTAATAACCTCAGGTGTCAACACAAAACAACAAAACAGAGGTTTCAATACGTAGTCATTTGCTGCAGATGAATCAATCTTAAATATAATGCATTCCATTTACAACTATGCTTCTTCTTCAGTTACTGTATACTGTTGGCTCAAATTTAGCCTATTACCCAAAAACACTTAAAATTCAACATAGAAGCCAATACTCACATCTACCTCTGAGCCCAGTTGGAGATAGAAAAAAATACACCAGCCGTGAGTGAGAAGAAGCAAGGGTCCAGCTTTATTGTTCCATTCCACCACACGAGATCCACACCGATGAGAATTCTCAGAGGTGATCCCAATACCCTGAGCTTAAGCTCCAGTATTTATACTGTATTTACACACTAAATAACCCAGATGTTTCAAGAAGACTATGATCTCACTACCAATAGGGTTAAAAAAGAGCTCATTTACCTTACTCTTATGTTCCAGAAAAGGGCTATTTCACTTACACATAGAATTGAAACCAGGGGTTTTAATTTACACATAAAATCAGAACCCAGGCATTTCTAATAACCCAGAAAATAAAAACCCAGAGTTTTGAATTACACAGAGGATCAGAAACCAGAATCTTCAGTTACCTAGGGCATCAGAAACTTCGTCTTTCATTTACCTAGGGTATCAGAAACTTCGTTTTTCATTTACCCAGAGAATAGAAACCAGAGAGTTTGAATAACCCGTAAAATAGAAAGTGGACAAAACTAAACAATCTAGAGTGACCTTGGTCTTACTGTTATCTCGCGGGGGGGGGGGGGGGGGGTGGGGGGGGGCAGCTTGACTCAGCCACCCTTATAAATGGCTCCTCATGGTTCTTTCTTAAAATTAAGGCCTTCCTTGCGAGACAAGAACCCTCACCATTTGAGTCATGAGTAAGTTTACATTTTCCTGTATTTCTAGTTTATAATTTATTTTCATATTTGCACTATATTTCTTATTTTATATATATTTATACTACTTAAAAAGCGGTTTACTGTACTTCCAACTTCTTAATATCATTACAGTTCTACTGTCCTGCATATCCTACTATTCTGTTTTTTTATAGAGAGTTTCTCTATTACTATAAGATATTATTGAAGTTATTCATGTGTGTGTATGAGAAAGAGAGAGTGTGTGTGTATGTTGTGTCTACTTGCCCGCCCTTGACTGTACGAGCGTGTGTGTGTGTGTGTGTGTATTAGCCCTCCTCAGCTCAGCTCGTATACCTCTTTTTGACTTTTTTGACTACTACTGCTCTTAAAGATCTTTAAAGTGTAATTCCAATTTGTCAATGTCCGCCTAATCCCGCTTCTATGTGTCTAGGTGCCCGTCTTTTCTTCTTCTCCCCTTTGCTGGATGCTAGGTCTCCCTTATGTTTATTTTATGACATTTTTTTATCCACAACAATACCTTTCTGAGTACATCGAGCTTCAGATGGGTCAGTTTTTCTCATTGTCCTCACCTCTGTGACCATGATGAGTTGGCAGAAGAAACAGAAAACACAGAAGAGAAGCAGGAAGATCTCACGCCGTCCAGTTCTACGCAGCACTCGGGGAAACATGTCCGTCACTGATGTAATGATCACCTCCATTGTAATAAACTGGACCACAGCACAAGTACGGCAGTATGATGAAACAGTAGTAGGTTTGTGTGTGTGTGTGTGTGTGTGTGTGTGTGTGTGTGTACCTGTGTGTCCAGACCCAGAAGAATAATCATAAGGAAGAAGCACACAGCCCACAGCTGAGGAAGAGGCATCATAGCAACTGCCTGAGGATACGCTATGAAAGCTAGGCCAGGACCTGAAGAAAAAACCTCATCTTGTTTCCCTTTATTTATATTTAGTGTAAAATTACCAAATCAAATTTCATCATATTGCCAAACATCCTAAACCTGTATATATAATGGGTGATACCTGACTCGGCCACATCCTCTATAGGAACACCTTGCACATGAGCCATGAAGCCCAGAACTGAGAACACTGCAAAGCCTGCTACAACACTGGTGCAACTGTTGAGCAGACACAGCCAAAAGCAGTCCCTAAAACACATACATACATATACATAATTCTATAGAATTATAAGACGTATTATAAAGTATGTAAAGGATTTTTCATATCCATACATGTTTTTTAATTTGCTGTCACTCCTGGGTGAATGTGAGATTGAGTTTCATTTGGTTCTCATTTGTATAAATACAGTTAGTTTATAGTAAGTTGGGTGCCTCAGATAGAAACTTTCTGACGTATTTGACAAAATGTCAGGAGTTGTGTAATGTTCAGTTCACCTGTAGCAGTTGTTGTTGTATTGGTTGTAGCTGCCTAGTACAGTCAATACACCAACACCTATACTGTATGAGTAGAAAATTTGACTGGCTGCCTCCATCCATACCTGCACATCCACCCAAACACGACAGAGAAATGAACAATGGCAGTGATTACCAAACTACAACTTTGATACCTGATTTTTGTTTTATATGCCAAGAATTTGTCAACCATTTGCTTCAAAATATGCCTTTCATAATTACAAGATTTCATCAAATGTAAGAGTTTAAAAATAAATCAGGTATAAAATAGACAATCAGCCAGAGTGGCAAAATTCGTATTATGTATTAATAAAATCCTTATGAATAACAATCAAGCATCAAAGATAATTAAACACCCCAATGCCATATACAGGAGAAAAGAAAATACACCCTCCTTCAATTCTATAAACAACTAAAAAAATGATTTCAATATGTCAGTCTTTATGTACTGTTTTTCACCATGACTATCTATTTGCATGTGGTGCGGCTGCAGCACCTGAGGCTCCAACAGCCGTTGAAAGTCAGGATAGAGGTAGAATTTAACACCCTGCATGGCCCCAGGCAGAGTTAGTCCACGAATCAGCAACACCAGCAGCATCACATAGGGGAACGTTGCTGTAAAATACACCACCTGAGAAGAGAGGATATAGAATATATGATGTAAAGTAGGCCTTACTGTTTCATACTGCTTTATGACCATAAATGTATAAATGTATAAATTAGCCATTTTAAGAATTGATATATAATTCATAGCTAAGTACAGAATAAAAGTATATGAACACACCTTCCCTGTAGACTTGACTCCTTTCCAGATACAGAAATAGCAGAGGATCCACATCGCAATTAGACATAAGACAATCTCATAGTTGACCTTTCCAATATCTTCAATGCCTTTAGAGATAGAAAGCACTCTTCTCCTGTGGAGTGAATGTGATCAATTAAAAAAAAAAAAAAAAAAAAAACAGAATAATATTCTGGAACATTTTGTGACTCATGTAGTGTTATTTGTCGATGTGCTTAAGCATAATGTGGCATCCACTGTTCCAACCAGGGATGCCACTAGAGATTCATGAAAGGGGGGAGCTGGGGGGGGGATGTGTGTGTGGATCCTTTGCTGACCAACAGAACAGCTCGATTAAAGTGTATACAAGTACGATTTCGGAAGTTCGATTTCAGTACGATTTCAGTTTGACTTGGATTTCACTCCAATTTGTACTTGGACTTGCATATGTATTTGGACTTGTCTCTGTCTTGGACATTGATCTTTCTAAATATGGTCTTGGTCTCAACCAATATATAAAAAAAAATGTTTGTGTAGTCTTTTATTTTTGCATGTACAAAGTTTGACAGAGGAAAGTTCCTTTTTCTAGAAAACAGCCTAAATATTGGCACAACATGTGCATAAAGCCAATAATTTGAAGTAACTTTTGGCCTCATATAGGATTTGATGGTTTTCAAATCGTCAATTTTGACTTTGCATTGCTTTCATTTGAACTTAATCTTAATCTTGACTTTGACCTTATTTTTCTTGACTCGATTTCTGTTTGTCCAGCACTGGACTTGTCTTGGACTTGTCTTGGACTTGACAAAAGCAGTGTTTATGACAGCCCTTCACCAAACATCCCTTTCTGTCTAAAATACTTGAAATGGTAACCTGGCAACCTAGTACACATGTTCAACAGCACTTTTCATCCAGGAAGTCTTATGGATATTGGATTTAACTATGTTATAAAAATGACAACCTTTAGTCCATTTACATGTACAGTATCTCACAAAAGTGATTACACCCCTCACATTTTTGTAAATATTTGATTATATCTTTTAATGTGACAACACTGAAGAAATGACACTTTGCTACAATGTAAAGTAGTGAGTGTACAGCTTGTGTAACAGTGTAAATTTGCTGTCCCCTCAAAATAACTCAACACGCAGCCATTAATGTCTAAACCGCTGGCAACAAAAGTGAGTATACCCATAAGTGAAAATGTCCAAATTGGGCCCAAAGTGTCAATATTTTGTGTGGCCACCATTATTTTCCAGCACTGCCTTAACCCTCTTGGGCATGGAGTTCACCAGTGCTTCACAGGTTGACACTGGAGTCCTCTTCCACTCCTCCATGATGACATCACGGTGCTGGTGGATGTTAGAGACCTTGTGCTCCTCCACCTTCCGTTTGAGGATGCCCCACAGATGCTCAATAGGCTTTAGGTCTGGAGACATACTTGGCCAGTCCATCACCTTCACCCTCAGCTTCTTTAGCAAGGCAGTGGTCATCTTGGAGGTGTGTTTGGAGTCGTTATCATGCTGGAATACTGCATACTGATCATGCTCTGCTTCATTATGTCACAGTACATGTTGGCATTCATAGTTCCCTCAATGAACTGTAGCTCCCCAGTGCCGGCAGCACTCATGCAGCCCAAGACCATGACACTCCCACCACCATGCTTGACTGTAGGCAAGACACACTTGTCTTTGTACTCCTCACCTGGTTGCCGCCACACACGCTTGACACCATCTGAACCAAATAAGTTTATCTTGGTCTCATCAGACCACAGGACATGGTTCCAGTAATCCATGTCCTTAGTCTGCTTGTCTTCAGCAAACTGTTTGTGGGCTTTCTTGTGCATCATCTTTAGAAGAGGCATCCTTCTGGGATGACAGCCATGCAGACCAATTTGATGCAGTGTACGGCGTATGGTCTGAGCACTGACAGGCTGACCCCCCACCCCTTCAACCTCTGCAGCACTGCTGGCAGCACTCATATGTCTATTTCCCAAAGACAACCTCTGGACATGACGCTGAACTTCTTTGGTCGACCATGGCGAGGCCTGTTCTGAGTGGAACCTGTCCTGTTACACCGTTGTATGGTCTTGGCCACCGTGCTGCAGCTCAGTGTCAGGGTCTTGGCAATCTTCTTATAGCCTAGGCTATCTTTATGTAGAGCAGCAATTCTTTTTTTCAGATCCTCAGAGAGTTCTTTGCCATGAGGTGCCATGTTGAACTTCCAGTGACCAGTATGAGGGAGTGTGAGCACGATGACACCAAATTTAACACACCTGCCCCCCATTCACACCTGAGACCTTGTAACACTAACAAGTCACATGAAACCGGGGAGGGAAAATGGCTAATTGGGCCCAGTTTGGACATTTTCACTTAGGTGTGTACTCAATTTTGTTGCCAGCGGTTTAGACATTAATGACTGTGTGTTGAGTTATTTTGATGGAACAGCAAATTTACACTGTTACACAAGCTGTACACTCACTACTTTACATTGTAGCAAAGTGTCACTTCTTCAGTGTTGTCACATTAAAAGATATAATCAAATATTTACAAAAATGTGAGGGGTGTACTCACTTTTGTGAGATACTGTACATGCAATGTGAGGGAAATTATGCATTTTTACTTTGTAATAGTTTTGTTCTTGTTCTGTTCATGTTCATGGTCAATGGTCAATGGTCTGCATTTATATAGTGCTTTTATCCAAAGCGCTTTACATTGGTTCTCATTCACACACTCACACACCAATGGTAGCAGAGCCGCCATCTGAGGATAACGTCAAAGAAGGTCATGTCCTGTCATTTAAAATAGTACAGAATGTTTATCTGCTTACAGAGACACAAATATGCTATTCTGTTAAGGGTTCGACCCTGAAACAAAGCCTGTTTGAATTGCCTCAAACTACTCCTTATCGGTTAATAAAAGTGTATCATGCCAAGTGCCTCAGAGCGCTCTCATTATTCAATCCTGTTTTCTTCTATCCTGCATTCTTTTATCCTGTATTCATCCTTCTGTAATAAACCTTTTCACCTGAGAGGACGAGTCTGCGAGTGTTGTCTAATTTCTACGACAGCAACTTACTCCCAAAATTCAGTGGCTGCTGGTGTTGAGTTGGCCTGTCTTGTCCAATTAAGATCATTTCCAATAGCTATACAGTCATCTAAGATAGATAGATAGATAGATAGATAGATAGCATTGTTATTATTATGTATATTTAGAAATTTGCATTCATGAAATATGAAGGATTTTTTATTTATTTATTTTTTTCTTTGCAGTTTGTCCCAAGGTATAGACATTAATGGCTGTAGGCTATAGGCCTATGGTATTTAATGGCTATAGGTATTTATATATTACTATTTGTACATGAGGTGTGTTAAAAATTGATTCTTAAAGAAGTACGCTGCAAAATATCCAACATTATAATATTAAGACCCACTTAAGTGTTTCCCAGCTAGAACATCCAAATTTAAAATGTTGCGGTGTATCAGAACTAACCAAGCATTTCTAGAATTACCCAAATAATGTGCAACCAAATCTGCTCTGTCTGTATGAGCTGTTTAAGAAAATTTGAACATAGCAGTAGTGGATACATAGCCAGACTAGCACACAATGATTTTCATATGCAACAGCTCAAGGCACTATTGATTCTGTTTCATACCTGTGTTCCAGATGTTATCACAGCTGGCCCAGGGAAGCTGAAACTTGAAGGATAAGACCAAATAAAGCAGTGCCCAGGCAAGTATTATGATGTATAACACGCAGCCATAGAGTTCAAGCAACTGACCGGCATATCGAACACCTGACAAAGGACAAAAAGACAATAATTTAGAATGAAGTTCTTAACAGTACACAGGTCAAATATTTCCAATAAAGCCATTTCCATCTAATGTTTTTCTATGGCCTTATAATATCTTGAATTTATGCAGGTAAAAAAAGAAAGAAACAATGTACTGTATGTACAGGGGGAAGAAACCTACACATTGAAAATGAGTGCGCTACATTTGTACAATACTTCAGATTCTACTAATTTGAGCAGGGACAGCACTAAACTACAACCTTTTAGAACTTTTGTGTGAAAAGGCTATATATATATATATATATATATATATATATATATATATATATATATATATATATATATATATATATATATATATATATATATATATATATATATATATATATATATATATATTTAAAAGAACTGTGTCACCCTTAGCCAGTGGACAAATACGCTGCCAACAGGTGATGCCACCCTCTTGTGTGTACTGTCCCATAGCTGTCTCCAGAAGGAATAGTGGCAAACCACAGGTCACAGCAAGCACCAGGTAAGGCACCAAGAATACCCCTGATAACACATGAACATATCAAACTCATACTAAACTTCATACATTAATCTTCAGTAACCAGAAGGATCCCAGCAACACTGGGTACAAGGCGAGAGAATTCTCCCCCAGATGTGTCACCAGTCTGTCGCGGGGCATCATACCGAACATATCAAAAATATTTAATAAAATAATTTACATGAATCTATATCAAGACTTATCAAATCTGAAAATACATCAACTAAAGTAATGTTTTCTTTTAACATACTAGAATCCTATTTATTTATCCTTCATTTGTAATCTTTAAACATACCTCAATAAAGACCAATAAATATGGTTATCTGTTTCAGTGCTCTTACCCCCTCCATTCCTATAGCAGAGGTAGGGGAATCTCCAAACATTGCCCAGACCCACTATGTCTCCTGCTACAGCCAGAATGAATTCTGTTTTACTAGCCCAATGTCCTCTCTCCTTTACTTTCCTTTTTTCCACCATCTCTTCATGTATTTGTGTGTTCGGCTTCTATTCCACTTCTGCTACTATTGTTTGTATTTATACGTCTCCTTCCTTCTTCTTATGACTGGGGTCCTAGGCTGTGAACCAATCATTTACCAGACATCTCTCTCTCTCTCTCTCTCTCTCTCTCTCTCTCTCTCTCTCTCTGTGTGTGTGTGTGCATGCACTGAGTGCAGAGCAAAAGCATGCAGAGCTCTCTGGTGTCTTGCCAGTTTTTTACTTGATTTCATTTGTTTCATTTGTTTCCTACTGGACTAAATAATGAAAGCATTAATATATTAAGTCAAATAAACAAGCTGCAAATAGCTGAAAGTGGGAGAGAGTGAGCGCGATGCCATGGCCTCTGAGGCCAGTGGGAGATGCTGTCTCTCCAGCATGCCGTCATCACAGACACCGAAGGTGGTGTTAGAGCTAAACCTGCTGCAGATGATAGCATTAGTAATGAGCCTCAATGACTGCACTGACCCTGTAAAGCAGCAGCAAATGAAGAAACCACAGAACCCACACAAGAACACACTGAGACAAAAACACACTGCTTTATCGTTAAAGAACAATAAAGCTGAGCTGGAAACAACACTAGAGAAGATGGACAAGGTGGTGGAATCGTCCAAGCAGCCACAGCACAGTGTTGTGATGCAGGAGAATGAGGGCTCAGAGTGCAGCGCAGGAGCTACAGGAGAGGAACCGCTCACAGACATGGACGAGGCAGAGGTCAACCCGGATCAGCCAAATAACTTCAACTTTTCAGAACAACCTGAACAACTTTACACCACAGAACAGATTAACTCATTTTTAGACTTGATTAAAGGAAAACAGAACATCTCACTGACAAACTATTGCCTGGACAAAGCTAAATCTGCATAACACGCAACAAAAAAATGAAAACCTGAACATGTTCTCACCAGTT
Source organism: Ictalurus furcatus (assembly GCF_023375685.1). NCBI lineage: Eukaryota > Metazoa > Chordata > Actinopteri > Siluriformes > Ictaluridae > Ictalurus > Ictalurus furcatus. Next base: position 29,804,744 of record NC_071258.1, on the reverse strand, counting down.
CAGATTGAGAAAATGGACATCAGCTGCAAGATAGTGAAACTGAAGGGGTTTGGGGTTCCTAGGGGGTCTGTTGCTTTTTTTTTTAAAAAAAAAAAACAACAACTATATATATATATATATATATATATATATATATATATATATATATATATATATATATATATATATATATGTAAATATACACTGATGCATTAAAGGCGTCTTAAAAATCAAAGTCTCTCTCTCTCTCTCTCTCTCTCTCTCTCACACACACACACACACAAACACACACACACACACACACACACACACACACTGCCCTTCCTCTATTTCTCTAATTCTCTTGTATTATTTTTGCATGTGTGGGTGTATAGTGGCCTCCACTAATATTGGCACCCTTGGTCAAGGCCGTAACCACATCCTGAACATTGGGGGGGACCAAATCATTTGGTGGGGATGGGGTCACAAATGTAATGGTCCTTTTTAGTTCTCTATGTACTAAAGGCCCAACTAATTATATATATATATATTATTTATATATACAATGCAAGACATTTATATTTAGGACCAAAATAACTACAGTAAGTTCATTGTGTATTACAATAAATACAAAAACTAGTTAGATTAGATGGTTTATTATATTTCAGATTTACTTGTTCTATACCCCCCGGCAGACCTTTCATCTTATTATGCACAGATATAGTGAATAATATGTTCCAAATAGTAGAGCAAACCAAATTTAAATTACAAAACTTCCACTGTGTATATACTGCTAACCTTTTTCCTGTTCCTGTCAGCTTACACTATTTTTCTGCTGTCCCAAAGAAAAAAAAATACAGACTAGCATCAAAATACAATGGTTTCAGACACTCGGGGGTTTATTGTCCAGAAAAGAGAATTAAAGGAATTTTAAAAATTGTTAAAGAACTAGATTTGCAAATAATATATTTTTATTTTAATAAATGACTTTGTCCTAACCACAACCTAAAAACATACTTGAGTCAAATCCACACATTTTGAACATGTTCTAGTTGAAGTCTGAGTATGACAACTCTCCCACTTTTAGTTTTATGAATAATTTTTGTAGATAGGTGAATTTACTGAAAGACTACCAGTAAAGCCAGTTAACCACATTCATTACATTCATTCACAATGTGCACACATTCATTGTCCATATTCTGCCTAATATACTGAAAACGGCTCCATTAATATTTCTTGTCTCGTCACATTGACAATAACACATTACATTACATGAATCACGTAAATGTTTGCATCCCTGGATATTACTGTCGGTCGTTTAACGTTTCTGTCCTAAATTAATAAAATAGTTGTAAAATATTAAACTTTAGCTACTTAGCTTACATCTTACCTCACACTATTTCACCGTTAAAACTGAAGCATTATACGGCTTCTGCCCTGTTTGATTTGATTGGCCATTTCAAACATTTTGACATTGACGAGGTTTGCTAGACCACCGAGGCAGACCAGTCTAAATTTTTTTTTTTACTTTTTGTATTCTTACAACATATGTAGTAGTGCATAATTCAGTGCAGCAGAGCAGCATCAAAAATATCAAATATTTGGGGGGACAATTTGGCCATATCTGATTATTGGGGGGACGTGTCCCCTTCAATGTCTATGGTGGTTATGGGGTGGAATCCTTGTCCAAACTGTAATATCGAACGAATGTGTGCGGCGTAGACCACCCAGCCACAGCACACACATCCTGTAACGGTAGCCCTTTGGATAAACCCTTCAAGGAGGTGACCCCCCCCCCCCCCCAAGTGGGATGAGCTCTTATGCCCAGAGGCGTAGCGAGACTGCACACCTCATAAGTGATAGAGATTGTCTCCACCATCCAATTGGAGATTTGGACAGCATAACCTCTACTGTCGCTGCCAAAGCAGACCAGAAACAACTCCGGCTTACGCCACTGGGCGGAAAGGTGCACGTAAGTACAGACAGCCCTTACTGGACACAGTAGGTGCATTTTCTCTTGTTCTGGTGTGAAGAATGGAGGAGGGCAGAAATCCTACAACACTACTGGCTGGACAACTGGGGCAACAGAGAGAGCTTGTAGAGCTCCTACTCGCTTGAGAGATATCAGGGCCAGCAGAAGAGCTACCTTTATAGTCAGATGCTTCTCTGAAGCTGGGGTGACTGACAGACCTTCCAGGACCACAGAAAGGTCCCAGGTAGGTATGCGTGGTCTGCAGATGGGCCTCAGCCGCCTGACACCATGCATAAACCTAACTGTATCCTGTGTATATGTTTCTGTAAAGCTGCTTTGAGAAAATCTCCATTGTTAAACGCGCTTTACAAATAAAATTGAATTGAATTGAAATGAATTGAATAGTGAGAAACTCATACATGCATTTTTTACATCTAGACTCGACTACTGCAACAGTGCTTTGGTTGACTTACCAAAGAGCTCCATTAAACACTTACAAAGAGTTCAGAACGCAGCTGCAAGAATCCTGACACGTACTATACTGAAGAATCATATCACTCCTGCATTTAAATCTCTTCACTGGATACCTGTGTCTTACAGAATTGATTTTAAATCCTGTTATTAATTTTAAAATGCCTTCATGGTGGTGCTCCTACTTACCTTTTAATATGATCACTAAATATACTGCTGGTCATCCAACTGCAACCTGCTGGTTGTACCCAAAACGCGACTGAAAAGCAGGGAGTCTGCCTTTAGTCACTACGGGCCTAAACTGTGGAACTCTCTCCCTGACAACCTATGTGCAGTTGATTCAATAACACTTTTAGAAAGTATCTTAAAGTGGATTTGTTCACTGGGGCCTTTCCTCAAACCAGTTCATTTTCCATACTTGATTTTATTTGTATTCTTTTATTTATTCTATTTTATTTGCTTAGCCTTTTATTTCTTTTTGTGTATTATCTTTTATCTCTTTTATTACTATTATTGCTTATTTTTTATTTATTCTTACTACTGATTTTATTTTCTCGTGATTTTATATGTCTTCTGTAAAGCACTTTGTAAACATTGTTTTGAAAGGTGCTATATAATAAAGCTTTACTTATTTACTTACTTTCGATCTTTTGTTAAAAAATTCACAAAAATACTCTGCTCTCAGGGATATCAAACAATTACAAACAAAATACAGGTTTATATATATATATATATATATATATATATATATATATATATATATATATATATCTTAAATATAGGTGTGCCACAATTATTGGCACCCTTTTAGTCAATACATTGTTCTACCTCCCTTTGCCAAGATAACAGCTCTGAGTCTTCTCCTATAATGCCTGATGAGGTTGGAGAATACATGGCAAGGGATCTGAGACCATTCCTCCTTACAGAATCTCTCCAGATCCTTTAAATTTTGAGGTCCAGGCTGGTGGACTCTCCTCTTCAGTTCACCCCACAGGTTTTCTATGCCAGAAAGCTCTATTTTGGTTTCATCTGACCATAGAAGCCGATCCCATTTGAAGTTCCAGTAGTGTCTGGCAAACTGAAGATGCTTGAGTTTGGTTTTGGATGAGAGTAGAAGCTTTTTTCTTGAAACTCTTCCAAACAACTTGTGGTGATGTAGGAGACTTCGGATTGTAGTTTTGGAGACTTTCTGACCCCAAGACACAACTAACTTCTGCAATTCTCCAGCTGTGATCCTTGAAGATTTTTTGGCCACTTGAACCATCCTCTTCACAGTGTGTTGAGACGATACAGACACTCGTCCAATTCCAGGTTGATTCATAACATTTCCAGTTGACTGGAACTTCTTAATTATTGCCCTGATGGTGGAAATGGCCATGTTCAATGCTTGTGCTATTTTCTTATAGCCACTTCCCAGTTTGTGAAGCTCAACAACCTTTTGCCGCACATCACAGCTATATTCCTTGGTCTTACCCATTGTTATGAATGACTAAGGGAATTTGGCCTATGTGTTACCTCATATTTATACTCCTGTGAAACAGGAAGTCATGGTTGAACAATTTCCTGTTTCTAGTCACACAGGTATACTAAAAAAATGTAAAATATCAATAGGAATATACTTAAAATATATTTTTCTCATATGAATTCCTAGGGGTGCCAATAATTGTTGCACACCTATATTACCAAAGATATTTTTTCTTTGGATAAACCTGTGTTGTGTTTGCAATTGTCTGATATCCATGAGAGAGATTAAACAATAAATACATTTTACACAGCCTTCTTTCCTCATATTTACCAAGGGCACTGTATGTTGCTTCATTGTTCTTTTTTGAGCTTGTGGACACAAGTCACAGTACACTTTCATTGTACCGAAAATAAGGGCTCTATGGTCTTTCAAAAATTCTGTTGCACGGAGCAAAGAAAAGCATAGGGGACTTCAATAACATCACATTGAGTAAATAATTTTCATTTTTAAGTGAACTAACCCGTAAAATATGGCAAACATAATCAAAATAAAAAATCTTGATTAAATCACACGAAACCATACAATGCCATAAAATCCTTCTTGGGCACAAGTACCTCATGACTACTCCAATTTAACTAAAGTGGGAACAAGTTTATGATTCTGAGGAGCAAGGGAGATAGAGAAACAAAGAGACAAGATACTCCTGTACCAGGTTCTCTACAAAGTTGTCTTTCAGTACCACTAAGTGGTAAGTCCTGGATTCACCATTTTGTCAGTGCCATGATCCTCAGACAGTAGCCACATGAGCCTGTTTGGCCCACTGTAGGACAACTTTCTACTGACTACAGACTAGTGCAGCACAGCCAGGACTGCTGGAAAAGCATTCAATCCCTGGCCTATGCTTTTCCAATATATCGAAATGTTGTTACTACTCCCACTACAGGAGTTGGCTGGGAAAGGACCATCACCTCCCCAGGATGGTATATCTTTTTTTGTTGTTGGTGGTCTATCTTTGTACTCCCCTGGTTTACCACCACATTAACATCCATGGTTGTGAAAAAGGGACACAGGAGGCAAAGCTGTTGACTTGCAGAACTTCATTTTATTTTATATTTTATTTTAAATTAAATGGGTGGTTTTCCTGACCAGCATAGCCAGTATCTGAGAAATTACAGGACCAAAAGGTCTAAAGCATTATAGTTAGTCCCCTTTTTGGAACAAAATCACCATTCAAATCAAATTTACTGAACTTTAAAAAACAAAACAATTTAATGGTCTGTCCGAAGACTACCCATTTTTCCCACTTATATTAAGGAATGAATGAACAGCATGTATCTTCTATTAAATCTAAGCAAAACCTGCTTAATAGTAGCTGTACAACATGGTTAAGTTGAGAGTTTAATAAAGAGTTTAAATTGACCTCATGAATTTTATTAGAAGACAACTGTGACGTAATGGAAGTTAGGACAGATGCAAGTGGAAATGAGAGCTTTATTATAGACGAGATAGGCAGACAAATCCAAATCATGAAACACAGGCATGGTCAGAACAGGTAAAGGGGCAGGTGAACGGCAAACGGGATTACAGTAAGCTAGGCAAGGCAAAACACAAAATGAGAAACTAGAAGCAAGATCAAAACTAGAACCAAGATAAAACGAGAACATAGAACAACGGATTGATGGGTAAATACACTTAATACTTCACGAAGTGCATAGAAACACACGAGGGGTATAAATACTAAACAAAATCAAGGGTGAAAGTGTACAATGATGACACGTAAGGGAAACAACCAATGACAATACAGGGGCGGAGACAGGACAGAAATCATAACAAATGCACACGAGTCAAAAGTAAACAAAGTCAATTGCTGTGTCTGAAACCGCTCCCTATCTCCTGTATAGTGCACTATATAGGGTGTCGGCCATTTTGTAGTTGTGTCTGAATTCTGAGTGAACAACTTCAATCCCTACTTTCGTTCACTCATTTATACCCACAGTGCACTCTGATTCCAAGTGTACATCCGATGTACACTCGCAAATGCTCTATTTCCCATACTCCAACGTGAGACAGCGATAGAACACAAAAATAACCATGGTGAATGGGAACATCGCAGGCAGCAACTTTTTATTAATTAAAACACATCCGTATTGAGATATTTTGAAGCGAAATGATACAGATTATTGATTGATTGGCACAGTATTTCGATTCAGCCACTTAGTTTGCAATTTAACTTAACTTTTAAATGACCGACTGTACACATCAAATGATAAATTGGTGGATTGTTCACACACACACACACACACACACACACATATATATATATATATATATATATATATATATATATATATATATATATTGTTGCGACGGACCGACAGCCGGCGCGCATGACAAGAAAGGCACTCCTTCCCCAACTGCCACACCGGCACGAAGCGGACAGCCTCGTGCCAAACACACCAGCAGCCGGAAGGACCGTCACGGCGGGGCGAGACCGCTGACGCTACGCCGGCCGGCGATTGGGGAGTCAGGCGGGAAAAGTCCACCACTCAGGCGACAGAGGAGGAGGATAAAAGGGCGCGCTTCCGGCCATACGGGGAGAGGAAGACCGACGGTGAAGAGACAGAATCCGTGCGTGCTCTTCAGCGGCCTACAGATGCGCCAACGCGGAGCACAACGTTAATATTGACCCACGCCGACCACTAATCTCTCTCTCTCTCTCTCTCTCTCTCTCTCTCTCTCTCTCTCCTCTTCTCCCCGAAGGTGTGAGCGCGGACGAGACCACCGGGCGGTGAAAACGCACGCACCGGTGGATGACGGCACGGGAGACCCACGCCCTCGCCTCGGGAACCCCGACATGCCCTCAAGAAGGTCACGCGACAGCCACACCCCCACGCACTCACACACACTCGCCCCATATATATATATATATATATGTGTGTGTGTGTGTGTGTGTGTGTGTGTGTGTGTTAATGTATTCACAGTAAAGTATTCACATACGTAATAGAAAAGAATGTATTGATGACTTCTTACCGATAGATGTGAGCTAACAAAGCACGCCTTAAAGTTGTTGTTCTTTCTGAAATTCTTTCACCAAAACCAAAACTAGCCCGACTGAGTAGATTTTATGGCAGGTTTACCTCAGGAGTCAGCTTGAGGCCACTGACAGGAAACCCTTCGAAAATGAAACCCTGTGAAAATAGTTATTTTCTACTTTTTTTTTTTAAATAAGCAAATAAAATAAATGTGACACAGTAGTGTTTTTACGCCCTTATTTATTTTTAAATAAGAAATATATTTCTTAAATATTATAAATAAGTCTAATAGTAAATAAACATGACAAGCAGTTGTTTTTGTTTTCTTTATCAACTAGTACAATAAATGTGAGAAATGAACAGTGAGAAAATAAACTTATGGAAGTATAATAGTGCCAAATGTCCGCAAGGCAAAATGGCATGTTGAATAACATAAATTGAATAAAAACATATCGCAATAACAATACTTGAATTTTTCTGCCTAGCAATTTGACACAAAAAATTTTTTTGACAAAAAAAAAAAAAAACAGTAATAACATTACTTAGTTTCCTCTGCAGTTCATTGGGTTTGCATATTTTGATTGAAAACAAAATTCCAGCATTCAAAATTCAATACACACATATTCACCTTCCTAAAATACAGTTCCAAAATATTATTCGTTAGGTAGTATTTCAACGCATTATTTTTCAACCTCACAAATTCAGGCTGCAAAAATCCAGGTCTTGAAATTTGGGTCTTAAAATTCAAGTCTTCACATCCGGTTCTCACAGGAAGAGCAATGGATTGCCGATACTATTGTAACATGTTACTCTGGGCCGGCCCCCTAGTGGTGGGATTGTGCAGTTATAATGCACACCTTTTAGATTTTTGATATTTAATTAAATAAACTGTCAAATCATATCTAAAAATTGTGATGTTTTTATACCATATGGACATATACACAAAATATACCATAGTTTAAAGCATTTGAAGAGAATGACTTACAGTCACAAAACCAACTGGAAAGTGTTCCTGTAAGTGCCCTGTAGGCGTCCTGTATGACACACACCTTTTAAATTTTTGATAAAAAGGTGTGCGTTATAGCTGACACCTAGATGAACACTTTACAGTTGGTTTTACGATCAAGACATTCCCTTCAAATGCTATTGAAGTTAGAAACATGTATACCAATATGTAACTTTAGAGATGGTCCCTTAACTTAGCGTCCCTTAGCGCATATTTTCGAATATTGAACGTCACCCTGGATGGGGTGCCATCCCATCACATTGCACAATCACACACTCACACACTACTTAGAGATGCCAATTAGCCAACAACACGTGTCTTTGGACTAACAGAGGAAACCGGAGTGCCTGGGAGAAGCCCCGAAGCACAGGGAGAGCATCCGCGCGAGCTCCGTACATACAGGGCAGAGGTGAGAATCAAACCCTCAAACGTGCTAACCACTAAGCCACTGTGCTTCCCCATCATCATCATCTTCATCATCATTATTATCTTGGGTACACTTTGCAATATTTATTACTTTTTTAATTTATTCGTTTTTTTTTTTATTATTGTATATTTGTTATTTCAAAGAATATATGCAGGTATCACATAAATCACAGACACGTCACTGTCATGTCACCGGAGGGCACTTCCCTGGAATTTTTAATCACATCTTCGCTGCTTGTTTCAATATCATTTTCACAACACGGACTAAGCACACTGTGATGCCTTATCCTTTGCCTGATTATTTGTGAGAGGTTGGAGCTGTGTATCTTCTGCATATGACCTTGCCTGCCTTGATTTCTTTGTTTTGGATAGCCCTATTGCCATTGTCTACCTGTGCACCTCTGTGTCTACCTATTGCCAGTGATTTTTACTTTGTATTTGGAGTTGCATTTTTGGATTGCGTGCATCAGTGCCTTTCCTGCACTGTAAAACCGGATAAGTTCATTTAACTCAAAAAATTTGAGGAAACCAATTACCTCAAAATTTTTAAGTTGATAAATCAATTTCTTTCTAGATCGCGGGTACAACCGGCCGAAATGGGTTTTCTCAGAAGGGTGGCTGGCTTCTCCCTTAAAGATAGGGTGAGAAGCTCGGTTATCCGAGAGGAACTCAAAGTAGAGCTGCTGCTCCTTTGCATTGAAAGGAGCCAGTTGAGGTGGTTCGGGCACCTGGCAAGGATGCCCTCTGGGCGCCTCCCTAGGGAGGTGTTCCAGGCACGTCCAGCTGGGAGGAGACCTCGGGGAAGACCCAGGACTAGGTGGAGAGATTATATCTCCACACCGGCCTGGGAATGCCTCGGGATTCGCCAGTCAGAGCTGGTTAATGTGGCTCGTCAAAGGGAAGTTTGGGGTCCCCTGCTGGAGCTGCTGCCCCCGCGACCCGATTAATGGATTAATGGAATCAATTTCTTTAAGCCAAATACACTTAAATATAACAAGTTTGCGTTAAATGCTTGTTTAAGTGTATTTGGCGTAAAGAAATTGATTTATCAATGTAGAAAATTTGAGGTAATTAGTTTCCTCAAATTTTTTGAGTTAAATGAACTTATCCGGTATTACAGTGTGTGTTTGAGCCAAAATGGTTCTTTGTTTGTTGTGTTTGCATTGTGGATGTTGTCTTTATTAAACCTGTTGTAGATCATCGCCATCCTGCTGAGTCTCCTTTGTTAAAATAAGGTTTATGACAACATAGGGCTAGTACAATGCAATATCTAAATAAAAATCAGATAGCAGTTATTAGGTATAGTAGATTATTGAGATTTTATAAGCAAAACTCCTTTTTCACATGTTTTGTTAAAGTGAAATCCTAGCAGTTTCCAATCATACTTTGCCCTCCTGCAGCATGAAATTCTATTGCAAGCCTCCAAGGAACAATTCTTTAATAGCACGCCGCATTCATTTTAAAAATAAAATAAAAATAATAAGCTTGTGTTACCAAGTAAAATCCGCTCTTAACACAAAAGGCAAATATTCTCCTGACTTCAGGGGAAAGCTTAAAAGTCCTGTCCCATATCTCTCAGCTTAATTTTGTGGGTATACAATTTATTATCCATAACTTAAACATAAATAGACTACTTTATCCAACTACCTAAATACACCTCACCTGTAATTTATCAGCAGCAAATAAGAGAAGAAACATTCAGGATACAAAATGTGAATTTAGTATTGTGAAATTATATATGCAAAGTATATTATGGAACTGATAGCAGTAACAAAATTTATTAAATACCACATCTGGTAAATGAATTGCTATGTATGTCCAAGAATGCACCTACAAAAGTGCACAAGAAGATGGAAAACAAATTTGGTGTTACTTCTGCCTATCTTGACTTCACCCTCCCTCATCTTCACGTCACGCTTCCCAATGTGAGAGTGCCAGAACATTCTTTCCCATTTATGCCTTTGGATCTATATTAGCTCAATATCACTATCTTTGATCCTGTGTCTATTTTTTACAACATGATTGTGGATCTTCCTTTGACTAGTATCCGAGTCTTCACAGTTGTGACACTTCAGCTGAAATATCGACATACAATTTACAAATCAGAGAAAACATTAACTGGATGTAACAGTTAAACATCTTACAACCTTGGACTATATGGCCAAAAGTATGTGGACACCTGACTATCAGACCCATATGTGCTTGTTGAAAATCCCATTCATTAATATAGAGTTGGTTCCCCTTTGCTGCTATAACACCCTTAACTTTTCTTTATGGAAGATTTTTAATTGCCCATTCAATCATAGGAGCTTTAGTAAGGTCAGGCACTGCTGTCGAGTGAGGAGGTCTGGGGTGCAGTTGGCATTCCAGTTCATCCCAAAGGTGCTCAGTCAGATTGAGGACAGGACACTCAAGTTCTTCTAGTCCAACCTTGGAAAACCATGCCTTCATGGTTTGGGCCTCTTAGTTCCAGTGAATGGAAATTGTAAATCTACAGTATTCAAAGACATCCAATACAGTTGTGTGCTAACAACTTTGTGGCAACCAGTTTGGGCAGTTTGGGTGTGATGGTCAGGTGTCCACAAACTTTTGGCTATACAGTGCATCAAAACTACATAGTGCCTTAGTTATGTGTTAATGTGTGCCAGCATCACAATTTATATAAAACTCCAAAAATAAAATATATGTATAGTATATAGTATGTACTGTACGTTTATATCTAAATGCAAAGTTTAGATATAAGTTTGTTGTTGTTTCCTGAAACTATAAATCAGTTGCATAAATGCTGTATAACAGTTTATCTTCTAGATGGCAGTTTTCACAGACAGTTATAAGGAATCTATCATTCTCAGCCATCAATTTATTAACTATATTTTGGGATTTTGCACTCTCTCATACTTTCCTAGCTGAAGGTTTTGGAAATATTTTTCTTTCAAATCAATTAGCTCATTGTTCATTTACATACACTCACCATCCACCTTGACACATGCTCATTTATGCAGTGGTTTGACAGAAATAACAGAAATCTGAGACTGTTATGCACACAGACTTACTCTGTGCCCGTGATAGCCTCAGATTCTTGTCCTTGGCTGACAGGACTGGAACTTGATGTGTTCTTCTGCTGTTGTAGCCCCATCCACCGCAACATGTGATGTTTTGTGAATACTGAGAGGCTTTTCTGGTCACCACAACTGTAAAGAGCAGCTCGAACCAATTTCAACAAGGCGTTTCCACCCACAGAACTGTCACTCAATCAATGTTTTTTGCACCTTTATGTGTAGACTCTAGAGACTGTTGTGTATGAAAATCCCAGGAGATCAGCAGTTTTGAATTATTCAAATCAACCCATTTGGTACCAACAACCAACACCCACTGGCCCAAATCTTTGAGTCCACACCCAGGACCAATTCTGGGCTTGAGGGATGAGCTCGTAATCACACATTTGTTTTAACATACAAGATTATTTCAAAATTTTGCAATTACATGTGCAGCTCTACCTTCTTGTCTTCCGTCCTTTCCATCTATCCATCTTCGACCGCTTACTCCTTTTCAGGGTCACAGGGAACCTATCCCAGGAAACATTGGGCACAAGGCGGGGAACACCCTGGACAGGGTGCCAGTCCATCGCAGGGCACAATCACATACTACAGAAACTTTGGACATGGCAATCAGCCTACCATGCATGTCTTTGGACTGGGGGAGGAAACCGGTGTACCTGGAGAAAACCCCCACAGCACGGGGAGAACATGCAAATTCCACACGCACATGGCCCTGGCGGGACTCGAACCCCGGACCCTGGAAGCGTGAGGTGAACGTGCCAACCACTAAGCCACCGTGCACCCTTCCATCGTTGTGTACAGCAGAAGAATATTGAAGGATGTGAAATCAGCAATCCTATTTGTGGCATCATTGTCATGTAATATCGGAAAAGGATTAGAAACTACGTTTCCCATCAGCCGCTGCACCATGTCACATGTCTCATTCACCTGTTTCAGGTTTAGCTCATTAGCACTGGTGTGTATATATAGTCAAGTTCAGCACTGCACTGTTGTCTTATGTTGTTTGTTCTGTCCCCATGTATTACATTATGCTTGTCTTTAAGCCATGTAAGTCTTATGTTGTACTTTATTAAATGTTTCACTTATATTCTGCACTTGCATCCGCCTCTAAATCCAAATCGTGATATCATCAAAAGCTCTTTTGTGGAAGGGGTTGTTCCTAGACAGTGGAAAGAGGCTACCGTTGTTCCCATACCAAAATCTTCAAAGGAGCTTATTAGGCTCATTCTGTTATAGTTTTTTTTTTTTTTTTTTTTATGCCCCAACATGTGATTGGGACATTATCTTTTCAAGTCGCCCATCCACCTGTCTTGCCGTGCACCTGTCCAAGAGTTTCATTAGTATGATTATTCAAGAACGAGTGGTTGAAAGTTTGTAGGATTTATATGGAATTATTATTGTAATCAGCAGATGAACTGGTTAGATTTTGGAATTGACGCTAACAGGGTCAAGGTCACAGCAAAGTCAATGTTTCATCAGCACATCATTTTGTCCTGATTATTGTGATTAACGCACTTGTGAAATTGCAATGTGTTCTTACCAGCTAATTCAGTTGGCAGGCATTCAAATAAATTCAATCTCAAAGAATAATTTTGGCACAAAATGGGTTAACGTATTTGGTTTTTGTTTTGATGTATTAAGTCACAGGTCACAGTAGTGTTTTTTTCTTCTTCTTCTTCTTCTTCTTCTCATAAAGAAATTCAGATATTGTTTCACATAGCAGTAAACATTCATAATGTACAAAGAGTAAATTTGGGCCAGCAGGTTGAGCCCTGGTAATTTAGATTATTATTTGTCTTCTATCTATAGAATTAGCTAATGCCATTTCTCCAGTTGTATATGAGAAGACAATGATGGTATTTGTTCAGTATTGTATAGTTTACGTTCCTCAGTGTTTGCTTTGTCAAACAGCTGATGTCATTGACTGTCTTTCAGCTCTCTGCTTCTGGGGCAAAGGTAAGTTGCTCTCAGGACTGCACAGTTGACACCAGCGCTGTGGAAAGAAACAAATTATTTTTTACATTTTTATACTAACTTGCTATATTATTCCGAAATAAATTAGAGTAATTAAACATGGGATATTTTAAGACCTGCACACCTACTCATCCAAGCATCATGCATCGCTCATCCAAGCAACATACATCTCTCGAAGTTGTAGTATATCATATATATCATACATATAAGTATGTTGTATATATAGCTGAGGCAGCAACACTATATGATATACAATATATAACTTTAAGACAATGCTAACTGCAACTTTAAGGCAAAAGGCATAATACCATCCTTATCAAGGTATTAATGCTATCTAGATGCCATGTTTCACTGCTGACACTGGGTTATGCGATATTTTAAAGGTGCATCGAATAATTTGGGGTAATATTACAGTGCAGTAGTGATCATTTTCTCCAGGCCTGTAAAACTGATTTTCCTTATCACAATAAATAGTCAATGGCGAACAGAGTCAAATTTGAAGTTGTTTGAACTAAGGGCATCTGCAAAGTGTAAAATACAAGTGGTGAGCAATATAATAAGGAAGGAAAGCCCTATAAGTTAACATATGTGTCTACTCTCACCTGTCTGAGGTTCCCTTTTGCTTTCAATAAGCGGCCCAATGCCCATGCAGGAACCAGCAGGATGGAGGAGAGAACCATCAGCCAGCCCAGCCCATATGCCCAGGCTGGGTACACATACCAGCGGTTATATGTCAGAGGCTGGTACTCCACCAGAGAATATATGAAAGATACCTTGGGATACAGGAAAACTAGTCAACAATAAACCCCACAAATGTAAGCAGGTAGCAGCAATGTTGTGTTTGTGTGAACAGGAAATGACATGCAAATGAGACATGTAATTGATATGTGGTGAAAATACTGTCTAAGACCAGTGATATGCAGTCATGTGCCATTGTGTGGCTTTTTCCGAAAAATTAACTGAATTATTAGCTTTATCTACTGGTTGTCTGAGGTACTTTAAAAAAATATTAGTAAATCTGATAAAAACTAAGCTTATTTTAGTTAAAGATAAGATCGTAAGAGACAAAGAGAAGCTTACCAGCATAAAAAATGGGGTAATGTATTTCCAGCACAACCTAAAGATGACGTTAGGGTATGACCCTGTCATGTCTTCAATGATGTCACACATTTGTTCAGCCCCTGAAAAAGTCACAGCGTATAAATGGGATGAATGTTCGTATGTTTTAATGTTTCAATGGGGTTTTCAATGGAGATTTAATGGGCTAACTATTCACCTATACATTCAGCAAAAGGTCTTAAAACCTTATATTACATTTGTCTCCACTTCTCAATGTGAGGAGTGACACTGTATTTACAGTGCAATGAGTGAATAAGTAAGTTAAATTAGATAAATTAAACACAATAAATTAGATTATTATGGTTTTGATTCTGGACGCCAACATTTTAACTTAAAGGATTTTGTATCTAAACTGATATATAAACATAAACACCACAGCCATTTTTATACGTAGTGTTCTTAACTCAGGGGACTATAATATTTGGACAAATTGATATGATCATAAATAAAATGACATGGACACTCCCACTCAAGACCACCAGTGGACACCTTCCCCCAAGTTTTGAACCTCTTCTTTGATGGCTATTCTTATTCCCTGTTTAACCGCTATAAAAAGCAATTGAACATTTGAAAGACATGATAAGCTAACGATCCAATTTATTATAGTCCCCAAAAATGTATTAGCAGACTATGATTATTTTACCAATTTCAAATTCATTTGAGAGTGCAGCTAATACTGTATGTGAGATGTTTGTGACTCACCAAAGGCCCAGCCCACTGCCAGGGACTGAAACACAGAAAGGAAGAAGATGCAGGCTCCATTGCAGGCATAGTAGTCAAACAGCTGAAACACGTACATGCCACCCTGCAAGATAGAATTACAAATGAAAATGCAGATCCGAGTGGTAGACAAAATAGCAACACCTTCCTAGTTTCCACACACACACACACTTTGGGAGAGAATGGAGTACTCTCATATTTTCAGACTGGTGGATGTGTTGGAGGGGCTGGGAAAGAAACCCAGTAAGCCCTGCTGTTGTTTATATATATATATATATATATATATATATATATATATATATATATATATATATATATATATATATATATATTTCCCCTATAGCTGCTAGTTAAATGACATCAAATAAATAGAAATTTTAAAATTCTTGCTTTATTTGTCTGTTGAATCTCAGTGTTGAAAAATACTGTTTAGCAGACACAGCCAAAAGAAGTCCAGAAAACACACATGCTGACTTAAATGAGATTAAAATGAAGCAGATTTCTTAGTATTTCCGAGAAATTCTTTCTCTATATGCCTCATTTATTCTCATTGCCTCATACTATATTAAGTCCCCACAAGGGCTATTGGCAACTTAACGTTTTTTACCATACACAATTTTGACTGCAGTGACTGACAAGTTTCTTTCTGTTTCTACCCTCATATTGTTTTTTTTGTTTGTTTGTTTGTTTGTTTGTTTGATTTTTATTTTGTAATTGTCCCCACCTCTGTGACCATGATCAATTGGCTGAAGAAACAGACAATACAGAAAAGAAGCAGGAAGATTTCTCGGCATCCAGTTCTACGTAGTACTTTTGGAAACACGTCCGTCACTGACGTAATGATCACCTCCATCGCGAGAAACTGGAACGCAATACAAGTACAGCAATATACTTAACAGCTTAACTGTACAAACCTAATTCTAAAGATAAAAAAACAATTTAGGTGAGCTCTTTTGATATGATGATGAAAAAGAAAACAATCAAGCAAAAGTCACAGGGAAAGGAGAGGTGGCCAAAAAAAGAGGCACAAGACAATGTATCACTGAAGAGACATATGCAGCAAACACTGACCAGGTTTTCATGGCAAAGCATCATTGTAGATGTCATTGACATCTACAATGCATGGCACGGCTGTGATCTGGATGTAGGCATGAGCCTGCAGGAGGAGTGCCAAAGGTAATCACAGCTGTGCCATGCCAATATTCAGTATAACAGCACTTTTACTCATGCAATATTATTACAATATTATCATTTCAGCTATTATTTTGAAGCCCTAAATACAGTGTGTATGGGTGTGTGTACATGCACCTGTGTGTCCAGACCAAGTAGAATAATCATAATGAAGAAGCACACAGCCCACAGGTGAGGCAGAGGCATTAAAGCCACTGCCTGAGGATACGCTACAAAAGCTAGGCCAGGACCTAGGGGAAAATAAAGTATTTTATATACACACACATACACACACACACACACACACACACACACACACACACACACACACACACAAATAAATATACTTATTTAAAATAAATAAATATAATTTATTTATTTTCATTTTCCACACAAGTAATACCTGACTCTGCCACATCCTCTATAGGAACACCTTGCACATGAGCCATGAAGCCCAGAACTGAGAACACTGCAAAGCCTGCTACAAAACTGGTGCCACTGTTGAGCAGACACAGCCAAAAGCAGTCCCTAAAACACAGATACATAATAATATTACATTCAAATGAGGCATAATATATATGATATACTCGCTGACATCTTTTATTATATAATTATGAAACCCATTTCTCATGACTGTGATGCTGATGGCAAAGTGCAATACATTTGCCTTGCATTTGGCAAAGGTATGATTTGCAAGACAAACATACTACTCTGAGCAACTGAATTCTTTTAACTGCTTTTTTGTGCAGGACTATTCACGTTTTTATTGTGCTGGGCATGGATGAAAGATGGCTTAGAGTTGAATATGTGTCTCACTCTCAATGGACCTGTAGATTTGTTTAAATAATTTTGTAATGCTTCACATTAAGGTACAGGAAACTAACATGTACTACATTACTTAACCTTAACAAATCACTTAAAAATAAATGTATAATAATAAGAAGAAGAAGAATTCAAATAAGCCACCTGCATATATTTAATCAGGTTTCAGTATTTATACCCACTGATGTAATTATCACCATTCAGTACCATGTTGTAAATTAATGTAAAGTAATTTATGGTGCCTTATTTTTAGCAATGTAAAAATGATCTTAGTTTAGCGTAAAACATTAATAATAATAATAATAATAATAATAATAATAATAATAATAATTATTATTATTATTATTATTATTATTATTATTATTATTATTTTATTGTATAATAATAATTATTATTATTAATAATAATAATAATAATAATAATAATAATAATAATAATAATAATAATAATTTTAGTAATTTTTTTCCATTTATATATCTATTTATTTATTTTTTTATTTATAGCTGAATGGGAGTGAAACGTTATGTTGTGAAATGTTCAGGTCACCTGTAGCAGTTGTTGCTGTATTGGTTGTAGCTGCCTAGCACAGTCAATGTTCCCACACTTATACTATAAGAGAAGCTAATTTGACTGGCTGCCTCCATCCATACCTGCACATCCACACAAACACAAAGAAATTAATAAAGGCAATGAGTAACAAATTTCACTTACTTACTTACTCTTACTAAGTCCATTTAACAAAGTAACTTTATCATAAACAGTTATAAAATTCGACCATATCATGAACGACCATAAAATTGCTTTTGTTAAATTTTACTACAAACCTTAACTTCTTAAAGAAAGACTTCAGAATTAATTGAGAATAATTCAAAAATAATTCAAATTTTGAATATCTTTAAATCATCAAGGTCTGTAAAAGTTATCCCACAGCAATAGTCCATGAAGTGTTAGCCCTGTGGTTATTTGTGCTTGCAGCACCTGAGGCTCCAACAGTTGATGGAAGTCAGGATAAAGGTAGAAAATAACACCCTGCATGGCTCCAGGCAGAGTCAATCCACGAATCAGCAACACTAGCAGCATCACATAGGGGAACGTTGCTGTGAAATACACCACCTCAGAACAATGGATGGAAAGCACATTAGCATCATGTAAAATGAGTTCCAAAGGATTTAGGACTTAATCATTATTAGTGACTAAAACCTATTGCACTAGAAACTTAACTAGTGCAAAGTAGAACAAATGAATTCAGAAACTGATGTGGTTTTAATGGTAACAAACTGATTTGAGTAGCCAAGCACACACTCACCTTCCCAGTGGATTTGACGCCTTTCCATACAGAGAAATAGCATACGATCCACATTGCGATTAGACACAGGAGAATCTCCCAGTTGATGTTGCCTACTTCATCAATACCTTTAGAGATAGTAAGCACTCTTCGCCTGTACAGTAATATGATGGAAATAAGTAATAGCATAATATTCTCTGTAATCAATGTGTAATTTCCTATACATTGTATTTAGTATACAGTCCATCTAGGTTAACACAGTGAATTTATGTAACTACTGAAATGATGATGCTGATGAAAAGCTTTACTACATTTGCATGTATATGACACTTACTCCCAAAACTCAGTGGCTGCTGATGTTGAGTTGACCTGTTTTGTCCAGTAGGCATTATTTGTAACAGCAGTACAGCTGTCTGAGAAAGAGAGAAAGCAATAATATAACAATTTTCCACTGCTTATCTCATTAATGTCTGTATATTCTATCAGTGTTCACTGTTTTATAGTTATATATTTGTAATTTGGAATTTAAAAGACATTAAGAAAAACATTTTGGAAATTGTAGCACATTATATTCTAATAATAAGTAAGCCAGCAGAGAAGGATTGCAGGGTGTGGGGAGGGAGATAACCCTCCTGAGTTCCCTTCTGAGTCTGGTTCGTCTCAAGGTTTCTTCCTCATAACATCTTAGGGAGTTTTTCACCGGCTTGCTCAACTGGGATAAGTTCACACACATAAAATCTGTATCCCGTGTTTATATATTTCTCTAAAGCTGCTTTGAGACAATGTCCGTTGTCAAAAGCGCTATACAAATAAAATTGAATTGAAATTGAATAACCTGGAGGAGGTCAGAGAGGTAAGAGTGGAGGAGATTGTGAAGGGCTTAAAAAAAGTTTTTTTATAATCCTTATTAAAGTATTGGAACGGCAAGGACGGTTCTTTTACTTTTGCTGTACACTGAAGACATTTGGGTTTGAGACCAAAAGATGAATATGAGACAACAGATCAGAATTTCAGCTTTCATTTCCTGATATTTACATCTAGATGTGTTACGACTTAGAACGTGACACCTTTTTTTCTTGAGGAAAAAGTAATGGAACAGATATTCTTAAAATAAATGAAAGTAAATAAGACTTAATATTTGGTTGCATGTCCCATGCTTGCAATAACTGGATCGAGCCTGTGACCAATTGACAGCACCAAACTGTTGCATTCTTCTTTTGTGGTGCTTTTCCAGGCTTTTACATTGACATTTTTTTCATTTAGCAGACGCTTTTCATTCATTGACTGTTTTGAGATGTTTCTCCCTTCAGTCTCCACTTCAGGAGGTGAAATGCTGCTCAATTGGGTTAAGGTCTGGTGATTGACTTGGCCAGTCTAAAACCTTCCAATTTTCCCCCCTGATAAAGTCCTTTGTTGTTGTTGGCAGTACTTTTTTGGTCTTTGTCTTGTTGCATGATGAAGTTTCTCCAAATTAGATTGAATTTGTTGTTGTTGTTGTTTTTTGTTACTTTCACTAACTAGTCCTCAAAGTACCATCGGGTGTTGAAATCAGAAAAAAAGTAATTTAAGAAAGTAGGAAAACACAAATAAATATAGCAGTGCTTATATAGCAAGATTAGCAAATAATCAGTTTCATTAGTTTAAGGCACCCTTGATCCCATTTCATACTTGTGTTCCAGATGTTGTCACAGCTGGCCCAGGGAAGCTGAGATTTGAAGGATAAGATCAAATAGAACAGTGCCCAGGCCAGGATTATGATGTAGCACATGCAGCCATACAGTTGAATTACCTGGGCTGCATAGCCAACACCTGAAACAAGACATAGAGCCAGTAAGTAACAGACCACAGGGAATGAAGTTCCTTATCAGCTCATCAGCTAATTCCCAAAGCCCTTGTGAAATTTGTTGTGTTGAACATCAGGTTCTGGATGCGTCATATTTTTCTGCAGCTTAAAAATGATAAAACCTGAAATCCTTGTTATTGGGAATGAAGTTCAGAGAAAGGATGTGCTGGTTTAGCTGATGTCCTTTTCTGTGAAGGCTACAAATTGCATCAAAAACCTGATAGTGACCTCAGCTTTATGACCTGCATAACTAAGGTCTTCAAAACAGCATTATACCATGTTTAAAGACATATACAAGGTCTGTTACATTCTCTCAACGGCTGATAGTGAGAAATGTATACATGTTTTTGTATCAACTCATTTGGATCACTGTAAGCCTCTCTTCTCTGGTTTACCAAAAAGCTTTATTGCTGGTTTACAGAGAGTGCAAAATGCTGCTGCAGAAATTTTGACATGTACAAGAATGTGAGATCATAATACATCTGTTACATTGGTTACCAATGTCTTTTAGAATTGATTTTAAGATATGTTTACCGATTTTTAAATGCTTTCATAGTCTTGCTCCACAGTCTTACTCAAATCAGTAAACAGAACTGCTATGAGTAACTAAATTTACATGCTGTCTGATTTTGCATGTATGCTTTAATGACTATGCAAATAGCAATTACATGCACAAATTAATACAACCCAGGTATTATGCTTGTGGAAATCAGTTTAAGCCAGAATTACTGTATAATACTACGTTTTAATTGTAAGAAAATATACCATATCAGGATTATGCCATAGTCATTCAAAATTATCATTACATTTACATTCATGGCATTATCCAGAGCGACTTCCATTTATCTAATTTATACAACTGAGCAGTTGAGGCTTAAGGGCCTTGCCCAAGGGCCCAACAGTGGTAGCTTGGCAGTGCTGGGGCTTGAACTCCTGAGATTCTGATCAATCACCCATAGCCTTTAACCACTAAGCCACCACTTTGATTAAATTTAATTTGATTAAATTTACCACAGTTAAGGTTTTCTATTAAATATTTGCCAACTCTGACGCCAACAGAATTTGACCATTCACAGGTGATGAAAATGAGGCAAACAGAATCTTAAAATAAAAATCACAAGTCAGAGTTTATACCAAGACAAAAGTGAAGCACAATCTGTACGTTAGGGGTATGTGTTCGTGTTTAACTAACAAGATGTTCTGAGAAAGTTCAGAGAAAGTCAAATGCTGTAAGGACCTTGAGTGACGAACATTAATATCATTCTGTATATTTCTCTGATACACAACAAAGATCCAGTTCAAGATACAGATATGTTGATTGCTACATAATATAAATTTGTCTTAAGCTGACCTTGAATACTGATCCATGAGGTACCATATGAACACAACGCACCCTTATAGTATGTCACTTACCCTCAGCCAGTGGGCAGATTTTTTTCCAGCATGTGATGCCCCCCTCTTGTGTGTACTGTCCCATAGCAGTTTCCAGAAGGAATAGGGGCAAACCACAGGTCACAGCAAACACCAAGTAGGGCACCAAAAACACCCCTAATAACATGTAAACAATGGCAACCTCCAAATTAATTAAATAAAAAGACAAAATATTTGTACGTGTACTAAAATCCTGTTCCTGTACTTGAATGTTTTGTGAAATGTCCAAGAAAGCACAATGAACAAAAATCACCATAAATCATTACATACAACATACAATACAATAAATATAGAGACAATAAATGATATAGTATCTCTTTCAGTGCTCTTACCTCCTCCATTCCTGTAGCAGAGGTAGGGGAATCTCCAAACGTTGCCCAGACCCACTATGTTTCCTGCTACAGCCAGAAGAAATTCATTTTTACTCTCCCAGAGCCCCCTCGCCTCTAGTTTTCTGTTTTTCAACATCTCTTCATGAAGTGCTATCTCCTGCTATGCTGCCTCAATTGTAACTATTGCCGTCTCTTTGAGTCCTAGCCCCACAGCTGAGATTGATGCTTGAGCTATAGTCTATACTTTTCCCAAACTTAAAAAGTGAAGGAAGCAAACATGTGTGTATATGTATACACCCAAGTCACCTTGAATCTAATTATGTGACACAGGTTTATACTGTGAGGGGGTGTGGTCAAAACTGAACTGAAAACATGTGAGGGAAATAGTTGGTGAGCGCTGACACCTGTTGTATGTTTATAATTAAGACACAAATACATCCTTTTTTTTAATAGAATACTGACAGCAGACTTCATATATAGATATATCAAAATACTAATTAAATTACTCAGCAATTATTTTAATTACAAGCTTGATACTTCCCACATAACTTAGGCTACTAGAAGGTCTTTGGGTTGATTTTGTGCTTGGACCCCTACTTACAATTGAAAATTGGGTGTCCATTATGTACATGTGCAGAAACACATGTAACAAGCAAACACTTGAAAGACATTGTTCTTTTTAAACGTGTCTGGTATGTAGTGGTTGGATCCCACTTGTTTTTGTTTTCTCTTGACTTTACCAGGTGGTAAGTGCTGGTAGAAAGGAAACTGTGCTACCATGCTACATCATAGACATCAAGTTATTTTTAAGAAATTAACACAACAGGGCGTCAATTAGAATATCTCAACAATGTAATTATCAGTTTAGTCAAGTAATAAGTAAGCTGGAAAATAACTTACCAGCTGGTAAAGATGGTCTACCAGTTTGACCAGCTCAACCAGTGTTTTATCATCTGTAGCTAGTCAGGGATAAACACATACAATTAGTACAATTACCCTAACACACTAACATTCGGCCACAGAATCTGTTCATGTCATTTAAATCATGTAATTTTATGTACATATTCAAAAAAACTATACTTGTACTATACTTTACACATAAAGTATGTGGACAGCTGGCCAGTACCATGTGCTTGTTGAACATTTGATTCCAAAGACATGGCATTAATATGGAGTTTTGTGTAATAGATTATTAAATAGATTGTGTATTTCTGTCTATTATTATTATTACATGTAATATATATATATATATATATATATATATATATATATATATATATATATATATATATATATATATATGTTCTGTTTAAAAAAAAGTCTTTTATCTCACTATTCATTTAAAAGCAAATTTTCATTTATTTAGCAGCAAAAATTGTAATTGACATGTAATTTTTCTCTTATTCTCACTTTACATCCATTTCAAAATTAATCTGCATCCACTCACATTACATGACAAAATTTTACATTCTCATTTTGTACCTCAACACTATTGAATTCTCAAATATGATGGGTTAGAAGTTGTTGACTAGAAGAAGAAGCCTTTATTTGTCACATACACATTACAGCACAGTGAAATTCTTTTTCCGCACATCCCAGCTTGTTATGAAGCTGAGAGAGAGAGAGAGAGAGAGAGATTGAGGATGATGGAACAATTGTTTATAGCTGCTATAATGTAAGTGATGGCAGGATCTGCCTTATCTTCCGGACATTCCACAACATTAAATGTAACTATGTACAGTACAATTAAAAAGTACAACGTGTCATTTATCAACGAAGAAAAAGTGTAATTGTTGGCAAATTGCTGTGGTGCAAGTGGAATAAAACACTTAGGTTGTGCTGTTATTAGAAAATAATCAATAACAGGGTGGAATGTTTTATGTACGAAATGTAAAGACAATAATACATATTTATAGGTATTTTTATACATATGTATTTTGTTTATGGCTGTGGTCACTAACCCTCTTCCTTGAAATCTACCTTCCTGCAGGTTTCATCTACAACCAAAATCAATTTGGGTTGTACGTGAAATATGTTAAACACCTGTTTTGGTTGATCAAGAACTTCTTAAGGCATTGATTAGATGGTCATTCAGGCATGATTATGGTTAGAGCTAAAGGAAGGTGGAGCTCCAGGAACAGGGTCGATGACCGTTGGTTAATGGCTATAAATATAATTCATTGTTGAGTGGTCCATTAACACATCTACCCAGACATATTCAAATCATAAGTGTCTGTAAAATATTCAAAATTCAGTCATCTTGAGTAACTGCTTTTTCCGGGTTAGGGTCAGGATGCATCTTGAGCCTATTCAAGTAACACAGGGTGAGTACACCCTGGATGGGATGCAGACATATTTTCACCTAGGGGGAAATGTAATGTAGCCAGTTGACCTGCTGGCATGTTTTTGGGAGGTTGGAGGAAACCAGAGAACCCAGAGGAAACCCATGGGGAGAAGATGTGAAGAAGCCCAGAAACCAGTGACCGTGGAGCTGTGAAGCTGCAGCACTACACGTTAGGTCACCATGCCACACAATATTCAAAATGATTTCTTCAAAATCCAACACTTTTTATTCATTGTCCTGTTTTGTCTGTTTCATTTATTTTAAAGCACTTTCGAGATGAGTTTCAAACTTTGCTATGCACAAATTGTGTCCAATCCTAACAAGGTCCATAAAACAAGCGTTAGAAGTGTATATGCAATCCCATTCGCTGCACTGTTTTTCTCTCTCAGTCCCCTCTGTTGGCTGGATGTCAGGCTGCAGTTCCTCATATTGCCTGCTCCATCCCACACAAGCAGCTCTGCCTGAGGGACACAGCACTCTGAAGTATAATGCAGCATTATGTGCTTTCTCCTTGCCCACTCACTAATGTTTACTGGAGGGTCACCATGCACTAATCTGACTTTTGCTAGTCTGTGGGCTGTCTGCTTGAGCCGTGCTGAGTGTCTGTGCAGCTGATGCCTTGTTGCTTCCTCGTGGAGCTGCTTCAGGGGACTTATATATGTTTCCTCAGGGAGCTGCATCAAAGAGTTGTCATTTTCCCCAATGGCCTCGTCATGGAGTAGCATGAGGGTGCCCTGTCCTACAGCAAGTTGTATGCTTGCCAAGCCAGAGTGACCCCTGTCCTTCACGGTCAGGTAGACACTCCAGTTACCCAGAAAGCACTGAGAAAGAGGAGGACAGTCTGCCTTCACTTGCATCACAGAACATGATGGAGGAGACATGTCAGGCTCCTAGGTGGACAAAAAAGTTTATTTGCCAGAATCATATATATATATATATATATATAAACAATTGTATATTGCATTTAGCAATATTTTGTATATTATACTATTAAAATACTATAGATTACTACATTGTACTGTATATATTTTCAATATATTTGTCTTTCTCACCTCTGGTAAAACCAGAAGATATACAACAGCATAGTTGGCATCTGATGAGTCATGTGCCTGGACTGTAAGGGTCACTGTAAGTGTCTGACCTGCCTGGGTGGAGTGCGGAGTAATCAGCCTGACCTCCTCCCTCACAGATCCTCTCTCTTTTATAAACAACCTGCAGGAGAACAGAGCCATGTTGCGAAACACATGGCTGAATAAAAAGCGAGTAGGAGGATGTTTTGAGCTTTATGAAATAAGGTGTCAAAGCTCAAGAAAGGATTTGTGCACATTTAAGTCTAGATAAAAATGC
Organism: Ictalurus furcatus; assembly: GCF_023375685.1. NCBI lineage: Eukaryota > Metazoa > Chordata > Actinopteri > Siluriformes > Ictaluridae > Ictalurus > Ictalurus furcatus. The sequence goes on along the minus strand of NC_071258.1, from coordinate 29,778,968 downwards.
TTCCATAGTTCCTGATTGATCCTGTCCTTTTTTGAGTACAAAATGGCATACGTGTTGTGGCAGCAATGGCGTGGTCAAGTGCTGGATTTGCAAGAGAAGAGGAGTCGCAGAGAGAGAACAAACCAGTAATGAGTGAGTGTTTACACCTGTGTGTAGTGTAACTAGCATGAATCTTCTGTATTAGCTGCTCAGTCCAAACTAGTTAAGAGGTTACAGAGCTTTTAAAGAAAAACCCATTACCATATCAGCCGTTGTTAAATAACACCACATTTTTAAACCTCTGTATTATTAGTCTTGGAGAACTCGACATTATTATGTGGAGAACTCGACATACAAGTGTGAATTATTTATTACTATAGAAATGATCATGTCTGAGACTGAGCACATTAGTGTAAACCTGTTTCAGCTAATTTCTGTTCATCATTACCACCATTAGGTCTCACCTTTGGTGTTTGCCATGCGAGAGGAAGCCACGGTCATCTTCAGCAGTCACTATGAAATGGCGTTCAGGACCATGGTTAAACACTTCAAACAAAACTGTGGAGTGATGACCTGGAAGAAGATGAGGTGCTGAGAGCACCTGAGAGAGAGATTTTGTCGTTATATTTATTTACAGTCAGCTCCAGAATTATTGGCATCCTTGGTAAAGAAGATATTTAAAAATGTCTCTGTGGTTAAGCTTAAGCTCACACTGAAAATATGAGAAATCTAACCTCCAGTTAATGTAATTTTTGTTTTTAAAAAATAAATAAATAAAAGTAAGAATTATTCATATCCCAAGTGATTTGTATACAAAATGTACACGAACCAGTATGTTTTCATTTGCATTTCACTGTTAAGGTCACCTAATGTTTAACAGCTCTTAAGCAGTCATCCATGAAATATAAATATGAGGTCCATGACCTTGAAGTATGTTGACCTTCATAAAATCAGACAATGACTACAAATAATATCCACATGCCTGAAAGTGCCCATATCCACTGTTGTAGCAATAATTAACCAAAGACATCTAACCACAAACAGAAGCATGTGTTTTTGAACATAGAATTTGCTAAACACTACTGTGACTTTTACTGCAACCAGCATCTGTGGTAAGATGAGACAAGATGAGATTCTGTGATGTCATGTGACTGGTTTTCCACCTTGAGAACCTTGTTAGGATTACAGTATCGGGTGTCATGAACTAACAGGACGATGCCATATTGATAAGGTTTTTATAATGTTCTTACAATAAATGTACTTCAATGAAAAGGTTACATTTATATCATATTTTCCTTTAGCTCGATATTTATCTCAATATTTCAGATTATCCCATTAAGCTAATTAAACACAAAGACATTTTCACAATTATGACCTTGATTGTATATTTTAAATAAGGATTTTTGAGTGAAATTGTGTACCATATGGAGACTTACCATAATATGTACATGTGTGGGCTGAACCATCTCAGTGGAAACTCTCTCAAGCTCATTCCCACTTCTGTCTTTTCCACAGAGACACACACTAAAAGGCTTCCTGGGAACTGACTCAACGAAGCCAACCAGTTCCTCTCCTGACCAATTGGAAGTTGAAGAATTCAGTAATACCTTTTGAAACCCTTCCCCATTGGACCCTAGCAAGGTCACATGACTGAAAGTAGCTTCATCATTGGTGGACAGGCCTGTTATAGCCACCACTATAAAAGCTGGTACACCTATTGAGGAGGAAGGAGGTGACAAAATTCAAAAGCAATGAAATGTATGTGAGCATATTTTATTTAATTAGTTCCTGTAAAATAATTCTCCAAAGCTACTCTTTTTAAAAATAAATAAATAAATAAATAAAAAGACTCAAACCTAAGAGAAATTGAGAGAAAACAAAATGTGAGAGAGAAAAAATTTGTAACCGATGAAATGATGTTTTGGTGTGTTTTGTTGTTGTTGTTGTTTTTTGTTTGGGACATTTTGTTCTTATACCTAATAAATCTATATCTATATCATTTAGCCTGTTCTGAGATTTTATAGTTTAGCTGCATTTTTCCATGTGTACACATAGTTGGAAAAATATATCTGAATAAAAATCTAAATTAAGCAAGCTTAGCTTACCTGCAATAGGACTGCCTTCTACTCTCCGTAGCCCTGGGTGAGTCTCATTTGCCTCTACTGCAAAGTAATAGAAAAAGTCCAATGTGCTTTCTCCTAGGAGACAAAACATAAATTTGGTAATGGTATGTTTAAAGTATATCATTATAATTAGGATACTTTTGTTTACTGTGGTGTGAATGACATCTAGAAATCTCATGCTGATTCACCTTTATGCATTTACTATTTAAATGAAATAGTGCCGTGTTTACAGTCCCTTCATTTCTTATGAAAAGTACACCCCCCCCCCCCCCCCCCAAAAAAAAAGGCAGGAGAAAAAAGATTTGCATTTCCAAAACCCAAAATAATGCAATGTCCAAAATTCACTTTAGTCAATTTAGTCTCCCTTTTAATTTAAAGTGCACCTATTATGGTTTTTCAAATATTCCCTTTCATGTAGTGTGTTATAGAGCTGTTTGTGAATGTAAAAAGTCTGCAAAGTTTCAAATATCAAAGCGCATGACAAACAGAGTTATTGACTCCCAAAAGAAGGAATCGATTCTGAACAGCTGAATCGAGGCGTTAGTGATTCCAGACTTTACTTCCTGTACTAACCTACGTAGGTTTGTAACAATAAACCCCGCCTCTGGTCTTCATTGGCTGCTCGCTGACAGACGGAGCTGAAACTCGTTACGGTAGTGGGCGTTTCCTTTTTGAAACGCTGACAGCGGGAGACCAATCATAACAGACTGGGACATCTGACCAATCAGAGCAGAGTATGCTCTGAGAAAGGAGTCGTTTAGAATGAATCCTTTAGAACGGATCATTTAACGAGTCGTTTGTGACACTGGGGGGAAAATGGGTAATGCTGCAGTTTAAATTATGAGCACGTTAAAGTGTTTTTTGACCTCGGATGCATGTAAATCTATTGTATGAGACCCTTAAAACGAAATTAGGCACGTTTCAAAACCATAATAGGTGCACTTTAAGATATATGGATTTATGAATGCTTATTATAATTTTTTTTTTCTGTTTTGTTTATCTGTAAACTGTTACCTAATATTCATTTACTGTTTTATATATAAAGCTGTTTGTGATCAAAGAAAATAAAGAAAATGTTATAGAGTGGAAATGTTATATGGTATTGAAATGTGCTCCTTGATTGGAAAGTTGTTTAGAGCCGCTTACCTAAGACATTAAATGTGATAGGTCCATGGGATGTGACGCTGAGTTGCCAGTGGCCAGGGTCTATAGGCGGCAGAAGGCTGACTCGGTACAGACCGTCAGACTGATCCAGCGCACCCAGAGGACCTGCTTCACTAAGAAGAGACTGACGAGCACCTAACAGAGAGTGAGACAGAGAGACAGAGACATTTTGTTGGCATGCATGCACAAGCAATTATATAGGAAGTCCAATGAAATGTTAGGATTAAATAGATTTTTTTTTTTTTTCAAAATAAAGGTTTCCCTATGATTTGATTTTCCCTGACAAATGAAGTAAAGTACACAATTACTCAGAAAAGAAATATTTTTTTAAGGTTAAAAATTTGTATACAAGCTAATATCACAAAACGAATATCTAAATAATAAACTGATATCCGTTTCATTATAAAGATACTAACTTCCACTAGAATATTTCATTTCGACTCGCCTTCATGATCAAGTATGTCATGTAATATTGGAGAAGGACTAGAAACTACATTTCCCATCAGCCACTGCACCATGTCACCTGTCTCAAAGCTCATTAGCACTGATGTGTATATATAGTCACATTCTGCACTGCAGGAGTTGTCTTGCGTTGCTTGCTCTGTCTCCATGTATTAAGTTGTTTATATATATATATATGTGTGTGTGTGTGTGTGTGTGTGTGTGTGTGTGTATATATATATATATATATATATATATATATATATATATATACGCTCATATATGTTCCATGTAAGTCTTGTGTTGTGCTTTGTTGGATACTATATTAAACGTTTTACTTACAGTCTGAATTTGCCTCCGCCTATAATTCTATAACGTGATAAAGTTTCATGTAAAAACTTTGCCATTTGCATTATAGGTTATTAAAATAATTTTACCAAGTTAGGTATCATAAGGCTTTTCATGCACAGTCAAATAACTTAGTAATAATATTGTCTTGTTCATGTCGGTTATATGTACACAGCTACTCTTTTTTCATTCATAATTTTGTCCATTTTTACATTTGTAACTAACTCCATGGGATTTATTTATTTATTTATTTATTCATTTATTTATTTAAACTTCAAGCGTCGACATTAGCAGCAAATGATTTGACTCAAGTCAAGTGCCGAGGTGTGATAATGTTTAATTTGCTTTAGAGATATATTTTATCTTTCTATTTGGTTATTTGAGAAGTTTTGAGTGGATTATTGTATTGGTCCCTCCTGATGTTGCCATTTAAAAAAATTTTAAAAAATTGTTGTTATTGTTTATATGGTCATATGTAAGGGGGGGGGGGGGGGCGGTGGTTTGGGGGCCTTTTGCATGTGTTTTGAAAGTGTAAAATTTCCTTTGCATGCTTGTCATTTGCATTGTTAAACACTATTGGGGTGTGTGTGTGTGTGTGTGTGTGTGTGTGTGTGTGTGTGTGTGTACCTTTAGGGTTGATGAGGACACAGTGTGTGAGTTTTCCAGCAACATGGAGCCTGACGGATCTTACTGCTTGGTCGATAGTGAAGGAGTGTGATGAATCTGCCTCACTTTCTGCATGAAACAGAGTCACCTGAGGAGGAGAACAGAAAATAAACCCGACCCAACCATATACACAACCTGCTGACTTTCATACTGGTGAGTACAAAAACAGAAATAATTGCATGTATTTATGTAATTTATTGAGGTGATTTATTGAAACTCATATTGCTGGAGATTTCATTTGAATACCTTGCTGGAAGTGGTGCTGTCTTCCACGATGGCTGAAGCTTTATGGATATCCTTGTTAGTGGTGAAGATGGTCATCCCTCCAGATAAGGAGGACAGCGAGGAGTACAGAGAGAATCTGTCAGGAGATAGGGTTGCTCTCTTCTTCCTCTTGCTCATCACTCTCTCTCTATGACTTGGGTCGTCAGTCAACAGGAAGGTAACCTGGTGAAGGAAAGGTGGAGGTTTTCATGATGTGAGTGTTCATGTGTATTCATGTTTGTGACTGTGGTACTCTGTGTGTTTTACCTTGCTCTGTTTTTCTAAAATGAGAGCTTTGACAGTGCTGTACAGGTGGCTGTCTTTAGGGGATGCATCAGTGAAAACAAAAATCTCAGACAGAGGTGGACTATGGATCAGAGCCAGCTGAAATAGAGACACACACATTATGGCGCCATTATGGATCTGCAAAGAAACATTGCTATTCATATACATTACCATTCATCAAATTCCTCTTAGGATGCTTGAAAAATTCTGGTCCTCTGTCTCTATAAACTTACCTGAACAGCAGAGAGACACATCTCTGGTTCATCTCCTCCACCAAGAGCCATTAAATTCTCCATGAACTGCTGGAATTCATTGGGGTCGTCTGTCTCCAAAACGGGGCCTACAGCTGAAAATGACCACTTTTATTTAGCATTACAGACACACATACATTTCAAATGATTTTCTTTGGTTGTTGTATGTCCCATTCCATGGCAATCTCTGATGTTTCTGTTACCTTTCAAAAAAAAAAAGTGTCTCTGTTCTTACTTGGATCATGGAAGGGGATGAGCAAGAAGGTGCCAGGAAGCCCAGGTTCATGATTCCTCGCTCGTGCCTGAATGATGGACAGGGCACGGAGACGAGCAGCTGTGATCTCTTCAAACATGCTACCTGTCGTGTCTATGACAAACACAAGGGCTGGAGGCTGTTTGACGCTGAGGAATCTGAAAAAATATTTAGTTTAGCATGCTACGTCAGATGCTATGCTATTCTAGCATGCGGTGTTTACACTAACAGTCTGAAGTAAAGCTCTTTTCAGACAGGGGAAGATCTTCAGAATTTTGCAGTTTCTTTCTAACAAGCTAAATTTTTTTGTATTAATATCTTTAAGGGAGGAAAAAAAAACACTACATTTAGTTTTTGTACTAATCTAGTTCTCTGACTTACAGCCTCAATGAAACTGGAACTACTTTCTCGGGTTATATCACTGTAAAGTCTATGGAAGTGTAATTTAGGTTGACCTCTGACCTGAGGAAGCTCATGGGTCCCACCTCATCTCTGAGGTCATGGAGCACTCTAACAGTTGCCTTGGAAGCAAGCTGCGCAGCCTCTTTATGAAGGAAGTGGTGTGGCGAGAAGAGAGGGGACGTGCTGTCCTTATTAATGCCACCCTCAGCTGCCTGGTGACGACTGCTGTCCAGTATACCACCATGGCTGCACTTCCCTAAGAGACACCAAAAATGTCACAACCCTAAATCACACTACAGCATGTCGACTGCACTGGAAACCCTTTAGGTATACAATCCACTACTTTTGTAAACACGTTACGTACAGTAGCTACCTCTGCTGCATATTCGTAACTTTATCGTACACCCCAACTAGCAAGAACTTGGCATTACTGACCGCAATAAAACGAAACAATTTTGTATTTTTGGCTGCACACAGCCATGTGGGTTAGTTTTTTGGTTGTTTTTTTTTTTAATGGAAGAGATTTCATAGCAAAGTCATTCTGAGACGTATATTTCTAATACCAATTTTGGGTTTCATTTTCACCATTGAAAACGATTTGAACTGCTCGGTTGATACTGTGAAACAGTGCTATTTTAAGACTCAGTTATCACACTGTAAAAATTTCTACAATATCTACAACACTCAAATAAATCTATTATGAATTATGCCTTAATTTTGGTAGCAAACTAAACCAAGGTTGCCGTTTTAACTGTTCCATCTGTAGTCTCTTGGCATTTAAATATAAATAAGTAAGAGGTTAAATGTGGTAATGTAACAGTTGGGATCGGATGGGAAATTTTGCTTGATACTATCATTACACTGCAGGTCTGTGGCTCCCTTTAGGAGTGAACTTACCTATAGGTTTGGCTGGGTAAGTGCTGAAATATCCAGTGGTCAGAAGAGGTTCTGGTGAACCCCTGACAAGCTCTTCCAATAAATTATTATAGCAACTGAATCGATGACATGCAGCACAGGTAGGCGTGTCCTCTGAAACCAAACGTTACAGTATTCAGGTGGTGTCAGATTGCTATGTATACTGCTAAAAGCTGAGTTTAATTGTTATACTCTACGTATCCCTATGTATCGACCATATTTTTTTGCATTTGTCCTATAGTTTAGCTCATTGTACATGTTGTGCAGCTCACCTGAAGCTATAGGTACTGCCGGCTCATTGGGGTGCAACAGATGAAGGTATTCGGTATGCTGTCCCATTTCCACCCAGTTGCTGTGGCTATAAAAGTCCTACACACACGTAACCACACATAAAATATTATTTGGTTAATTGCATTTTAGATTTTGATTAAGAAGTATGGTTAATGGACTGTGTTTGTCACATATTTAATACTAAAACATAGTAATGTACTTTAATACTTTTAAATCTTATTTTATGTGCCATATTTAACTTCTGCTGTGGATCTCATTTCAGTTACAGAGTTTGAAGCATACTTGCTAACTTTCCATGTATTTTTGCCATGTGTAATGAAATGCCCCATTGAATCCCTGTACCTGTAAGCCATGGAGGAGCTGTCCCAGGATATATCTCGCTCCCTGATAATCCTTCTTCCGAGTTAACAGAACTGCCTGCTTCCAGAAGTCCCGCATCATCTCTGTGCTTCCTTCTACTCTCTCTGAGTCAAAGTGATACACCGGGTCAGATCGCGTAGAACTCAGGAAGTCCATTGCAGCATTGGCGCCGACCACCTCACCCATGGATTTCCAAAATGCCCGACCTAGGTCAACCTGATTTTAACACAAGTAAGCACATGACACTACAGAATTTTTTTTTTTATTTGTTTGTTTGTTTGTTTTTTTTTTGTATTGTACTGTCAGATTAGGGCTCATCATTGTTTATCTAGTATTGTTTTTGTTTTATCTAGTTTGCTCAAAAAGCAATTTGTCGTCAAGTAGTCTAACTTGAAGGGTGCCAATACTTATGGAAATGAACGTATACTTTCCTTATTATATAAAACAACACATCATATACAAACAAATATGTATGCATCCAAGAATGGACTACCAGGGAGACAAAAATATATATTGGTATTCAGACAATAAATCCGTTTTGTTTGTTTGTTTGTTTGTTTGTTTGTTTGTTTAAGCAATTAGACATTTTACCATTTCAAATGTCAATAACACAACATTCACAGTTATTTGGGCCAAAAAATAACCCTATTAAACTTTTACTGAAAATAGAACAATACTAAACATGTTTTTTAGACCGTGAAATGTGTATTTGGTTAATTACAGAGGTGATGTTCAGGGCTGAGATTCCTCAAAGCATCACAGTATAATGATCATGGTTAAATGGTAGAGTGAGCATCACATTGAACACTCTCTCTACTCAAATGGTGATTTTAGTCTCTGTTAGATTCCTTCCCAGCTTTTACACTTCCACCTGCACACCCACTGGCCCTCAGGAGAATCCTCATGATTGGGAAGAGTTTATGTGTGTCTATTTCAATGGAGCGGAAGATACTACACTGTACATATTGAGAATTTTACAGTTATATTACTACATAATAAAAAAATATATATGTAGTTCAATAGGATGTCAATTAATCACTGGTTTAAGTGCCATTGTCCTGCAGTACGTACCTGCTCCTGGCCACCAAAGTGGTCAGGCATCATCTTAATAGTCTCCAAGGTGACGTTGTGCAGAGCCTGCTCTGTCATATACTGGTGTGTATAAGAGTCCCACGACAATGTCAGCACTCGAGACCAGAAGTTGGGCAGGAAAGCCCAGCACATGGATGCATAGTGGAGCAGCAGAATGAACAGACTGATACTACCCATCATATTAATTTCAATAATGGCTTTTTGTCTCCAAAGTCATCTGCTCTGTAGGAAAAATAGAGATACCAATCACATACAGGACAGAATAATACTGTATATAAAATCATATACTTTAGTTTGAAGTCTCAATTTAGGCCCCTAGCAATCAAGTCCTGTCTGAGTTTATCGAGGGGCATCCGTAAGTGTTACAAGCGCTTTATTTAGCAAGTTATATATGTGTTATGATTTCTTCATGAATTCTTTAGTAAGTACCTAAAATTCCATTTGAACTGTAGTATGAACTGTACGGAATAATTGAGTGCCAAAATTCTTTACTCAAGTAAAAGTGAAATGACTCATAAATAAATAAATAAATACTTTGGTCGTATTTATGGTTTAATTAATGCTTTCACACTATCCGTTGTTAGCCAGATGAGGACGGGTACCCTTCTGAGTCTGGTTCCTCTCAAGGTTTCTTCCTCAGATCATCTTAAGGAGTTTTTCCTCGGCACCGTCACCACCGGCTCGCTCAATTGGGATAAATATACACACTTAAAATCTGTATCGTGTATTTATATGTTTCTGTAAAGCTGCTTTGAGACAATAACCATTGTAAAAAAGCGCAATACAAATACAATTTAATTGAATTGAATTGAAAATGCAGCTTCAAATTCTTTACTCGTGTTAAAGTTAATTAATTTTTTTTTTTTTTTAAACCATCTATCTCTAATGCTACACTGCAATTATATAGAGTTTTTATCCAAAGCGCTTTACACTGTGTTTCATTCACCCATTCACACACACACTCACACACCAATGGTAGCAGAGCTGCCATGCAAGGCGCTAACTTGCCATTGGGAGCAACTTGGGGTTCATTGTCTTACCCAAGGACGCTTCAGTATGTAGAGTCATGTGGGCCAGGAATCTAACCGCCAACCCTACGATTAGTGGACAACCCACTCTACCACCTGAACCACAGCCGCTCCATTAATTATGGTAAATTAGTACACAAGAAACCAAAGAATGATACAATCTAACTGAATACTAATAGCTACATAGTTATCACAGTGCTGTAGATTAGAGTGAGAGGTATTACATCTCATCCTCACTCTTAGACTTATATCTGTAACGTCTGTTAAAGTTTAGATTTGTTAGGATCGACTCCTTGAAGCAATCTCATACTAAAAGTTCACTTTATGACTTTACAAATCGGGGGCACAGTGGCTTAGTGGTTAGCACATTTACCTCGCACCTCCAGAGTTAGGGGTTTTGAACTCCGCCTCTGCTCTGTGTGCACAAAGTTTACATGTGCTCCCTTTGCTTCAAGGGTTTCCGCCAGGTACTCTAGTTTCCTCCCCAAGTCCAAAGACGTGCGTTGTAGGTCAGTTGGCATTTCCAAATTATTCATCGTGTGTGAATGGGTGTGATTGTGCCCTGTGATGTGTTGGCACCACCCCCAGGGGACACCCCACTTGTGCCCCACGTTACCTGGGATAGGCTCCAGGCTCCCTATGTAGGATAAGCAGTATGGGACATGATGGATGAATTTTACAAATACACGATTCTAGATAAATGTATTGCTGCTGTGCTTGAAAATGTTCGGCTGTATTCAGAGTCAAAGACATCCAAAAGTCCAAAAGTTACATCAGCATTTGAAGGGAATATGAAGGGAAAGTTATTTATATTCAGGGGTGGGTTACACATCCCCTTAATGAGATCTTCTGGGCTCTCTATTGATATGCAAATTACCTGGATGTAGTTCACAACTCTGGGGATGACAGAAAGTCAGTGTTTTGTCCTTTGAAATGTAATGCAAAATATTTGGTGAAAGACCTTTTCTAATAACGAATACTTAAAAAAGAGACGAGTGTAAACGAGTGTAAAGTCATAAAATGATACCTCAGTAGAGCCACGGTAATACTTTTGCAGAACAAAGAAAGCATTTCAGTCTAGCTGAGTGTAATAGTGGTTTCTGTACAAACTTGTGGTTCAGACAGACGTGTTGCATTTCAATTCTTTTTTACAGGATGTGGTGAGAATCAGAGTGTGAGACAGGCAAAATAATAAAGAATAAGTGAACTGACCTTTCTAGTATTCTATTGTCATCTTTAAATGTTGAGAGATGACTGCTGGTTTTATTATTGTTTTCTCTCATGCCACTGATATGCTGATCAGTTACATTGACCAGCCCAGGACATTGTGCTGTATGTAGTGTAAGGCATGTAAATTAACTTATGTATACAATAACTGTAGATTTGATAAAGCATTTATTTTGCAATTCCATGTTGTACATGCAGAAGGTACACTTGTTGTCTGGTTATGTACAGCATATGTGTGTAGTGTGTGTATTGGTCTGTCCAACACTCAAACACTCTGCATTTCAAATATTGATCCATGTCAAATATTATACGTTTATAATACATTTAAATAATTGTGCCTGCAACAAAAATAAGAAGAAAATGATGGTATAGTGTTGGCTATGGACTACAAATATTGGTAAGAAATTAAGAAAATAATTTTTTTGGAATTATTATTATTATTATTATTATTATTTAATATTATTATTATTCTTATTTATTTATTTTGTTAACACAGTGAACATGAACCACAATGGTGTTGTAAGTGTAAAGTAAAAAAAATAATATTTTTTAAAAATCGCATTTTAATTTTAAACCTTTTCAGAAAATGTATTTTTGTATAATAAGTATAACTACTTAACTTACAAAGCATGACCTTACCTGTATCTTAAAATAATAATTAAAATTGGCATTTTAAGTATTTTAAAAGTTGGATTTTTATCTCACACTATTATTTTTAATCATATAAACAATAATAAAGGTCATCTGCTGTTGCACTTGCGCTCCATACAATATACCATAATTCATGAACACATCTTACCTGTCGTTCTGTCTTCTGCTCTTTATTCTACTTTGATCTCATCACCCTGCCGGCTCCAGTCAGTTGTGAGCGCTGTGTTGTCATCTCACTAATCAGGAAACATGTAAACCCATGTGTGAAACCTCCTTGGTTTTTCAAACGCATAAACAGAGGGAGCTTTACAGAAGCTCGGTTTTAGAAGAAGCACCCAGTTGTAAAAAGCAAAGGTGCTGAGATGGACACAGGTTGTCCAGTTAGAAGATGGGAGCCCGTGTTGCCTCATGTGCCTCCTGCCTCCCTCGTACTTCTTTTTCTATCCCCTTTCTCACCCTATTATTGCATGGTGCATTTGTTTCTTACAAAAGAACTGAATACATTAAGGGTTGGTATGTCCGAACCCCAGGCCCACCCCCAACCTTTCAGTCTCTTCTGTTGCTTCTGTAGGAAAAAGACACAATGATGACTCCTTCACTGAGATGTTGTGGGGAAAAAATGTAAGACTTGCACTCCAACACAGTTTTTGGAATTTTTGGTAGGAGTTTAACAGTGTTTTATTATAGATGTGTTTTCTGTAATGGTAACTTTTTTAATCCCTGGATGAATATAGTGTTCTGTTTGGGTTTTGCTTTCCAAGTGGTGGCGCTATTGTGCTATTTTTATTTATTTATTTATTGGATTTGAGTAATTAAAAAATGGATGTCTGCTTAAGAAAGTGTGTGTGTGTGTGTGTTTAGGAGTAACTATGTGACCAGAGGGGAAGAATGACCCTTAGAGTTTTAGTGCAGGAATGGAGTGAATGGGACAATAGGATGGCAGAATAAAGCAGCCACTAGAATAGGTTGCCATGCTTGAATTGTTAGAAATATCTATTTATTCTTTTAAGATTGTTTTATACTCTGTGTTTTTTTTGTTGTTGTTGTTGTTTTTTGGTTTTTTTTTGTTTTTTTGCAGCAGAATTATTTTTGAGGACAAATAGAACATTCTAATATGAGATAAATACTAGAGGACAAACACTAGGAGGTATGAGAATCCTTTTTAATTACTACAGTGCAGTCTGTTGATCAGGTCTTAGGCCTCAGACAGTGTCTCATAAAATATTTCGTCAAATGTAATTCTGTCCACGTTCCATTTACTCCCCTAAATGTCAAATTGCCTTAATTTAATTCAGTTTCATGCAAATGAATAAAAAAATTCTGTATCTATTATTAATCACATTTAGTCATCTTAATAAAACATTTAACATGTCACAAGTTGAGGGATTATCCATCCATCCATCCATTTTCTGTGCCGCTTATCCTACACAGGGTCGCGGGGAGCCTGGAGCCTATCCCAGGGGACTCAGGGCACAAGGCGGGGGACATCCTGGACGAGCTGCCAGCCTATCGCAGGGCACAATCGCACACACATTCACACACTATGGACAATTTGGAAATAGCAATCAGCCTACAATGCAGGTCTTTGGACTGGGGGAGGAAACCAGAGTACCCAGAGGAAACCCACGAAGCACGGGGAGAATGCAGAGGTGGGAATCGAATCCTCAATCCTGGAGGGGTGAGGCAAACTTGATAACCATGCTCCCTCAAATTGAGGGATTATTATTATTATTATTATTATTATTATTATTATTATTATTATTTATTAATGTATAACTTAAGTAGATTTTACTCCCATATGATTTGATATAATATGTATGTTATCCATGTCTCTGTGGGTTTCCTCCCACCAATCATGTCACAAGGTGGATTTGCTCAGATAAATTGTTCCAAAGTGTCAATGAATTAATCTGTGTGTGTGTGTGTGTGTGTGTGTGTGTATGGTGCCTTGTGATGAACTAGCAACCCATCAAGGTTGTATTCCTGCCTTATGCCCATGGGATAGGCTCTGGATCCACCGTGACCCTGATCAGCACAAAGATGCCACTGAACGTTCGAGTGAGTGAACAAGAAAGCATAGGATCATGGTTAATTGATTGACAGGAATTTTGTTTCTAGATTTAATAAGAAGCAGGGTGATGTCACATGTATGTTTCACAGCCATATGCAGATTTCTCTTGAGGAAGCTCTATTTCTGAATAACTATTTCTGAATAATACATCTCAAGAGTGATGAGATCACATCAGATTTTGTTTATCCATCATCAGATTAGATACGGTGCCAGTTTATTTAACAGTTTCGTATTGTATTGTGTTTGTGTGTGTGTGTGTGTGTGTGTGTGTGTGTGTGTGTGTGTGTGTGAAGGTAATGCAAAAAAAAATATGAAATTGCTATTTGTTATTGCTTACTAAATGAGAAAGTCTCAATTCTCATTTCAAGGAATGTTAGATGTTCTAGCCATGTGTGTCATTTCTGTGAATCAGGATGCTCTGCATGATTAAACATGTCTGTTAGAAAACATATAGCCTGAGGAGAAATTGAGCAATTGAGCTTGGCTTCCGTCACCACTGCGGTTCAGACACGTTCCTCAGCACAAGCTGTTCTAGTCTTGCATTCCTTCACTTCCATCGGTGCACACTGTAATGCAGAATTTAATGACATCCATTACATTCAAAACAAATGTTCAAAATTGCAATCATGGGCAAATTGCTGTGGTATGAGAGGAATAAAATACAACGTGACGTGCTGTTATAGGAAAACAATCAAGGACCGGGCATGATCTAATGACACCTCATAAACAGATTTGCTCTTTGAGACGTTTCAAGAAACTGTAACTTTTCAGATCATTTAACATTTGGTGTGTATGGAGACAATATTTAAAGAGATTCCTAAAAATTCAATGCTGGCTTGAGTTACTGAGCGAGCTAAAGGTGTTAAAGCTAAAGACAGGACCAAGCTAGCAATCTCATGAAAAAAAAAATCTCATGGGAAAAAAAAAACTATGTAACTAGATGTTACCTGATGTCAGTGAATGCTAAATCCATGATACAAATGTCTTTACACCTGAATGAGTGGCAACTTTTCAGTAGACATTTTGTTAGCATTAGTTCTTGTTGCTTTGCATTCTACAACATACAATTTACCACACAAGGGGGAGACAAAACTCCAGACTAAATGAGAATTTCGGCAACTGGTTACTGGGATCATCCCACTATTTGGGTATAGCATTCACAAACTATCAGGGAGACTGATGACGTTTTATTAGGCCTACTCTGATCAAAGGTCTTGTGTTTATTAAAGTCCAGCTGTGAAGGATGTGTGGATATTTCATATTTAACATGTCCACTCAGTACACATGTACAGACTTGGGTTATCGCCTTGTCCAACAATACAGAACACAGTGATTTGCAAGAAAATGTAAGAAAGGAAAGTGGCAGTAAATAAACAGTTATAGGATGTACAAATCATTATTACATGGTAGCCCCTGACAAATAAATAATAATTAATAATAATAATAATAATAATAATAATAATAAACAGGTAAATACAAATAACTACGCCTTAAGATTGCGTCATTCAGGAAATTAAATAAATAATTAATTAAATAATAAAAAAAAGAATAAGTGCTCAAGTATCTGCGTCATAAATCCTGTAAGAAATCCCACTCAGAAAGAAAGAAAGAAAGAAAGAAAGGAAGCGTGGGGGGGGGGGTGGGGGGAGAGCTGGAAGAAGGAAAGGGGCGTGGCGATGACAATGGTTGCGGTACAAATGTATCTCTACTTCCTATATATGTGCACTATTCTGATTAAGAAGAAGTAGCTGGTATAGTCACCCTACTTAGTGCACTATGTATCCAATAGGAAGCCATTTTGTATTCGGACAAACTTAAAGGCATTGGCTGTGTGATGTGTACGGCAGGCAGGATGGGTCAATCTCTGTGCGCGTTGTCATACTCGACAGCGCCTTCAGTCAAAGCGAACGGAAACGCAGCCCGAGCGACGAGGAGAACCTTACGAGTTTGCGGATTTGCCTGTTTGGAAAGCAGGAGTCACCGGTTCGACAAGAATCCGATGAAAAACAAGCAGCTCCCGAACCTTGAGTCGTACCGGCGGCACGCGTTTGAAGGAGAAGGAGATGTGTTCGGGGCTCGCGGAGAGATAGGCGGACAGAGGAAGTCGTTCGACGGTGGAAGTGGAAGAGACTCGGAAACGGACCGGACCGCCGCACTCGCCACCACCGCTCGCGCCACCACCACCACCACTGCTCGCCTTGACACGCGCGCTTCCGTGCAACCCGTCGCTGACTTTGAAGGAGTTCCGAAGGAGGAAACAATTGTAGCCATCGATGCGGACTGCAGCAGGGTCGGTGTGCTCGAGCAGGCTGATTCACAATGCAGAGCACGAGCAGCTGAGGAGAAGGAGAAGAACCATGAGTGGAGCAGCTCACCGCGGAGCATGGAGGAACCCCGAGAAAGAGACCTCGATCTGAACGCGATTGGTTTCGATGGAGCAACAGCATTAAGGCTGTTCACACCGATCCACTCTGGGTCCTTTACAGAGGAAAATCAGACGGCTCCACAGCCACAGATTCACTCTTGCACCAAGTCGTACGTTTCGAACCGGCTCGTCGTTCCTTCCCACATGACCAGAACTCCACCGAGTGTCGAACCCTCATCACCGCGTCCTGACTTTACGCACAGAACCAAGGACCAAGACAGCACGCCCATCTTTCCTGAAGAGGAATGCGTCCATGGCCAGGGTTTAATGGAGTACCACAGTTTCCCCGGGATCATTCCGAGACTCATTGTGACCCACGATCCGAGTCCCAGCCAAGCCGAGGACGTGGAGGTCGCTGAGTTCCCGCTGAGTTTCGGCGCGTTATCTCTGGACCTGCAGCCCGGCCACGAGTCTCCGTACTCGGACAGCGGCTGCGGAGGCTCCCCTATCCCCCGCGTTTCCCTCCGCAAACTCTCCAGCTCGTCCTCGGCGGGACTTTCATCCGCGTCCTCCTTCGAGGAGTCAGAGGATGACATAACCGGGAGCGACGTCGAGCCTGGCGGCCTGTCCCCGAGCACGCACGTCCAGTTCGGCAGTCCGGAACAGCTGTCCCGGGTGAGTGTGCACAATAACCACCTAATAATGCACAACCGGTGCAAAATGAATAGAAATACCACATGTGCTGAATCTTCTATATGTTCTTTATAGTTGCAATACACTCTCAGATTTACGGGGAAAGGGTGCTAAACTGTACTCCCCTTGTTGCTGAGGTGCCACCCTTATCTTCTCTACACGTACCTTGATATCAATTTTGAGTGTCTTCTTTAATCTCACATGTTCCTCATGAGTGTTTCTTTCTGTTTCCGTAAGACACAAGGAAGGAATAAGTGACCTCATTTTACATGATCAGTGTGTGTATTTGGGCAGCAATGTGGTGTGTTGCCGCCTCGCAGCTCCAGGAGCTTGATCCTGAGCTCCACGGTTTGTTTTCATTTCCTCCCCGTTCTCCAGTTTCCCCACACCTCCTAAAACATGCTGGTAGGTGGATCAGGGATGCTGAATTCCCCTAGGTGTGAATGCGTGTGTGGATTAGATAGACTGAAGTCCCTTCAAGTGTGTGTGTGTGTGTGTGTGTGTGTGTGTGTGTGTGTGTTGTGTGTATTATTATTTTATTTATTTATTTATTTTATTCCTGGGATAGGCTCTGAATCCATCCCAGCCCTAACTAGGATCAAGTCATTAGTGAAGATGCAGCTGTTATTTAACAAACTTTTGAATCTGTCACAATATACGGAAGTTAAACCGGAACGCTTTGTTTATATAACATGTGTCATCCTTCCATCATCTGTAGGTGAGACACATGGCACTCCCACTTGCTGTGCCTCCGCAGACCTACACTCTTGCCCAACAGCGCACGCACGCACAGACACACACACACACACACACACACACACACACACACTAGGACTAATCTCTCATAGTCTGTGACCGGCTGAGGAGTTGATTAGCCAATACAGGATCCCGAACAGCACACACAGTCTGATTCACAGCATAACAATCATTAGCATAATGACGCACAGCAGACTGTTATGTGGCCTAATGGGAGCGATGGAGTAGGATTCCTCGGCCTTGCGCTTCCCACTTGTGTGCATACAGAAACTGTGAGGCTTTGTTATGACTGTCTACGCTGTCAGGTCACACAGCTGCTTAGAAGGTTTGTCATTTTCCTAGAAATACCCTTCTGTAGTCAGTGTTTCCAGCCAAGCACTGCACTGTTCAAGGCAAAGCCTTTTCGAGAATTGAATCTGTTTATAAACAGTATGACCTGTTTAGCCCAATGCCACGGTCAGGATCTGTTTAATACTCCAAATATCTGTATCTGTACTCGGATTTGAACCGGAAACCGCTTCCGAATTTCTGCAGTTCCTCAACCTCAGCTACATCACCCGAGTTCATTATTGGTCTCAACCAGACATCCTGTGGACCTTTCTGGAAAGTGTTCTGTCTAATCTGATGGAGATTAAGATTAGATTAAGCGAAATTATCTTAATTTTTTTTTGGGGGGGGGGGTGGGTTCGTGACTTCCATCAGAGATGTGCTACTCCGTGCACTGCGAGTGCTCCACCATGGACTGTAATGGAGCAGCGAGTATATAAATAAAAGCTTATTTCTTTTGAATATTATGCTGAAATATCGTAGAAGTATGGTTTCGTTTTGGACCTCGGTAATGCAGTGTTTTAAGTCTGAGCGTGGGGAAAAAACAATAACGTGCCTCCAATTTTATTTATTTTTTTTATCTGTATACAATTGTATAAATGTGAGTCATTTTTTTCATATTCAGTTCCATCCCTTATACACTGCGAGCTGCAGTGCACGCACTCTTTCTCACTTGAAATGGAAATAGAACGCTACATTCAGCCCCAATTACGAGTGACTCATGGCCTAAACGCCAGACCGTTGACTCTTGGAACGTTTATAAGTTCTGGGCCGAGTGACAAATGGGAGGGGGGGCAGCTGACTCTGGAGAAACACGACATTTACAGGCAGGATTTCAGAAGGCATGATAAAGAAGGAACTCTTTGGGAATTACAGGCTGCCTTTATGACTAGGCAGTTCTGCTGGTTTGGGGTCAAAGGTCAGGGATTAGTCTCTCCCAAACCGAGATAGCATGCAGGGCCGAGCGTGGGTGTGCAGTGTTTACAGTAGGAGAAGTGTAATCGTACTCTAGCTCTCCTGGCTATCTCTTCATTATGAGCACACTGCGTTTTCACTGCTTTATTCCATGGCACATAAACGCTAAATCTGAACATTTAATGCTGTTCCTCTAGATTGGAATGACTTTGACTTGCTCTGATTTGCTTGACAGGTGATTGTCGATAAACGTGGTGTATTGCACTGCATTTCCTGAAGCCATAAATGGTGGAATTCAAGATTTACGATGTCATAAAATAAAATGAGCACAGCACTGTAGTTCAGAGTGATGTGTCCGAAACTGTCCTGATACGATTCCTTCATTTATTTACCCAATAATGCAGAAATCGCTCATTGTGGTATTTCCTAATGATACCAGAAGGCCTGTATGAGGATATGAAACTGTGTGTGTGTGTTCCAGGTTATTACCTGCGGTTATGTGAATCGGTAGCTGAATTTTTGTTTCTGTAATCAAATTTCCCTTAAACGCTGAAAGCAGAAGAAAGTGCAGATTGAACCACTGTTCTGCGAAAACACGAATATTATGTAACGTGTTTAGAGAGACGAAAGCCTTAGCCACTGTTGGAGTGCGTACATAGAGAAGGGAGCGCAAAACAAACACTGTAATGGAGAGATGTAGCGCTGTAGTGTCGCTCCAGCTTTAGCAGCTGCAGTTTAGTAAAGCAGAAGGTACACAGCTGGAACTAAATAGGCTCTGGGTGTGTGTACGTGCATTCGGTTTTGTTTTGGTTTGAAATGGAAAGGGGGGGGGGGTATAGGCAAAAGAGATGTTCGAAACTGACTTCAAAAAAGCTTTAATTTTGTACCTGTCCTTTGTTTTGTTTTGGGTTTTTGTTGTTGTTTTTTTTTTAAATTATTATTATTTCAAATTTTGCAAAAAAAACAAGTCAAAGTTTAATTTTCTTTAAATAATTTTACAGGGAAAAAAAAATTAATTTCTTTTCATTTGAATTAACTTGGTTTTAGTGCTTGCCAGAACAGAAATTAAACAAAAATGCAGATTCCTTGTTTTGCCATTTTTAAAAAATAATAATAAATTAAATATACGAATAAACGAAACATACACAGACCTCTCTGACTGTTAAAAATAAATAAATAAATAAATTAAAATAAATAAATAAATAAATTAAATAAATAAAGTGCAACGTAATGTTGAACTGTGGGGGGGGGGGCATTTTAAAAACATGCTCAAAATTGATTTACGTTTTTAAATGTATCTGTCCTGCTGCAGCACATCAGGTTTAATCTCTCTTTCCTGGCTGTTCACATTCCTGTTCCTGCATGAGCTCATCGTTTTGTTCAGCGCGAAAACCAGCAGCGATCTACACGTCAAGAACAATAACAAAACGTGTCACGTTTGCAAGGCAGTCAGTCATCGATGTAGCAATAAAACGAGCAAAGTGGAATCACCAGTCTTCATTACTAAATCACTTTTCCCTCAGAGGTTGTCTGACGGCCCGTCACCAGATCCACGGCTTCTGCCGTTTCCTGGAACTTTTCATTAGGATCCTATGACTATATGCAGCAGGCATGTAATAGATCTCGAACCACACTGGAGTGTGTGTTAACTAGGCAAAAAAAAAAAAAACGCGATATTGTGCAGAGGCTTCAGTCACCGATTTTTATTATAATTTATTTGTTTGGTTTTTTTTGAAAGAATACACACTGCCACATTTGTATTTGAAAGTAATTTTATTTTATTGCAAAGCTTTCGTTTGCATTTGAACGGTCAGATTAACTTAACTGATACTACAGCACTGTTGAATTATCGATCCTGATTGGTCCAACATATTAATGATGGTAATATGTTCGAGCTTCTATACTAACAAGTTCCAGAAGGGATTTTATGGTAAAAGCATTACATAAACATAAACATTTCGTTCCATAAAACTTCACCAGATCATCAATTTCACATGAAGAAAAATATATTTTGTACCTTTTGGAAGGAGTCTCCAGTGTCAGTGTTTTTGTAACAGTCCGAGCTAAAGCGGTTCTTTTTCAGTTTAATATGACGAGCGTGATTTTTCTTTCTTTATTTTTTGTCTCATTAACTTGAAGAGAAAATAAGAGAGGGGTAGGTAAGGAAACCTGTATTATAACAGCTGTGAACAGGACAACAGGAATTGGTTTGTTTTGGGGATGTTGTATGACATTTAAATGGAAGTATAAACTAGGGCTGGGCGATTATATCGATTATAATATAAATATCGTGATAAATGATTACGCGATTCACTTTTCTGAGATATCGTTGGTATGGTGATGTGTGTTTTGTTTGTTTTTTTAAAAAAAAAAAAGTTTTAATAATTACCAATTAAATGGTACCGAATGGATGCTGTTGATTTGACGTATTTATTTTTTTTATCTTTGTAGGCATTAAAGAAAAGTATCGGCAAACTCGGTTAGCTAAATGATATATCGTGATGTGCTATTTTTGTCGTCATTGCCCAGCCCTAGTATAAATGGACTAAAAAGTACAATATGTCATTGTTTTATTAATAAAAAAAAAAAAAAAGTCCTTGGCAAATTGCTATAGTACACGAGGAGTAAAAGACAACAGGGTGTGCTGTTCTAAGAAAAGAATCGACTTTGGGGTGGGAACGGGAACCCTGGCATTATGGGATTATTTTTCTAGAACAGTAACACCCCATTGTGTTTTTATTCCCTACAAAAAATGCATTCAGATATAATTCAACGTACATGTCTGCCTCAGTGTGATTGGCCATGCCAGCCCTGGGCTCTTATCACTTATACAAGTATTTGATAATATCACCCAGAACTAATGTGAGTATTGAAGCTGTTGCGAAGCAATAAAAATAGTAACACATTCGAGAAATATAATGTTATAGAAATCTTTGTGTGTGTGTGCGTGCGTTTGCTGTATAACCTTGATGATGCTGTCTGAACTGTAGAGTAGTTACAGTAGTTCATCCATTGGCAGAATTTTGCCGAGACAACACTTTGTGTGTTTTTTTTTTTTTTTTTTTTTTCTTTCTTCTTTTCCTTTGTGGTATAGCTGCAGCACAAGGAGGTAGCACGTGGTGCGTGTACAGGAAGGCATCTTTTGAAAAACACATACACTTACACTCTTACACACACAGGCTAGGAAGGCCCAGATAATTGTTTGCATTGTGTCTCTTAAGGCAACCATAATGAGAGAATTACTCTCAGGCCTGTTTAGTGATTTTCGTGACGTCTCCGTATTGACAGCGTGAGACGTAAACCGACCTGACCAGTCTTTCTTATATCAGCTACTGACACCTGCAGACTCACTTGCACATGCCGATGGCATCGCAGCCCTTTTAGTCAAAGAGTGTGTCATGGAAAACTGAATTGTGGGCGGTTCCTTTTGTCACTCGCCTTCTCTGAAGCCATATATGGTACGACTTCTTTTTTTTTTTTTCTCTCTCTCTCTCTCTCTTTCTCTCTCCCTTCACTCTTTCTCTTTTATTTTCTCTTTTAATTGTTCTGAGTGTGTCTCTAAAATTCCCCATGCCCTACCCCATATTCTTAATTTCGGTCTCCTCGCATTTTCCACTCCTGAGCTTGTTTTGGTAGAAAAGATTATGCAGAAGGAGGGGAAAGTTCTGCTCATGTTACATGTATTTCTGCTTTCTGCTCGCTTTACTTCCCCCCCCCCCCCCCTTCTGGCGCATGCTCATACGCACACACACACGCACACACGAGTATGTGATGCATGAGAATGTGAGTGTGTGATGTGGTTTCAGATATTATCAAGCTCTTAGGCACTGTAATTTAGCTAGGCCTAACCCTCTCCTTCATTCCTCCAACAGTTACAGTAGAGGAAATCTTAGAAAAACATTTGGAATAGGATGATCTCTCGTGCTCTCTCTCTCTCTCTCTCTCTCTCTCTCTATCTCTATCGCTCTCGGAAGATGAATGCAGTAGTTGGCAGGTTTGCCTCCTGTACATGAACTGTACATGCTTTAGGAATCTGAAAGACAAAAAGAACATTTGGGTGTGGGGAAAATGGGGGTGGAGAGTGGGAGGAGTGGAAAAAGGGTAGAGCAAGTACAAGTACACAGACAAGGATTTGGCAGTGGGTGGGGACGAATCTGACCTCAGCACAACTAAAGAAACCTCAGCGAATAAAATATTATTCCATCTGTTCAGCAAACTAGAGCTCAGTCTTTTAGTTACAGTGCTGGGTGAATACGAGTTCAGCCAGGCCGAGAGTGTGTGCGCGAGTGTGTGCGGGCATTTCGTTATACCTTGGTGGAGACCAAATATCCCCACAGGGATCGGAAAAGAGCCAAAATTAGGCCTGTCACAATAACTACTTTTGTTGGACGACATATTGTCTCAGAAATAAGTGCGATAAACGATGTTATTGTCATTTTAAGACCATTTTATGCCACTGATATAATATCATAATAATGCAAGTACACGCTTTCAGAACGCAATGAACCATTCATTCGTAAGAATATGCTTTAGTTCTTCACTGTATGTGTTTTTAGTGTGTTGTTCCGGAAAGAGCGTATTCACAACGTGACGTATCGTTCTACCTAGCGCCTTACTTACTGTAAGTTCACTTGTGCGTTCGTGTCATTTTGTCTGATCACAAATGTCTGATTAATCTAATATGTGTATAGGAAGCATCTGGGTGAGTTAATTAACCCTCTAGTAAAGCGCTTCAGTTTACCGCTGTTCATTCACTGTTCAGATTCAGCTCGCACAGCTTAAGCAACTCATTCCCAGACATTACTGACTACGACTGGGTTATTATCTAGGAAAAAAAAAAACCTTGTCCGTGCATTGTTAATATCCCGCGTCGAACGGTATGTTTTAATTAAAATCCGTGCTAGTGCTTGATGCACATCTTAAATTCGATTGCAGTTTTCGTCTTGGAATGTGCATTTTTGTATTAAATTCGACGAATATTCGAAGTCGGGATTTGAATTTGACGGCTCTAGAGCAGACGAGAGGACAGAAGCAATGCGGACGGCTAAAATGTTGGTGACATTCGTTCTTGTGTAGACAAACGCGCATGTAAACACAACGGCCGATCTCGAGGACAGCTAAAAATGAATGATGTCATGTCCATGTATCGTATGATAAGGTGATAACGTAGTTATCATGGCAGGCCTATCCAGAATGTTTTCTTTTGTTTACGGAGGCTAATGTGCCCCTGAAATAAATTTCTGAAAAATTTTGACCTCCTGTCTCTTAGTGTTATGGACACCAACAAGGTTGTATATTTGACAGTAGGTTTTTTTTTTTTTTTTATCAGATATGGCTTGCCACCAAAAGAAGGTCTTGCTTTACAGTAGTAGCTTGTACGCAGTGAACGTGAAATATTTGGTCTATTTGTTTTAAAGAGTATGGAAGTTGTACCAGGTCATGGTTATGTGACAGCCACTTCTCAGAGGAGGTTTACCAACATGGGGCTGCTCACTGCTGGAATATTTCAAAACCTCAGACAGCGTGAGAACTCGATTCCGTCTATGTACTCGGTTGTGGCTTCGTCATCATTCAGTATGTTTACATGGACAACAGTAATCCGATATTAAGACGATACTCTGATTAAGAAACTAGCATGTAAACAGCGATTATTGATGACCTTAATCTGAGTAAAGTCATACTCGAAGTAAACACAAATGGAATTAAGATGTGTGGCGTATTCCTGTTTTAGTCGCGTTATTGACGTGTATTACAGACATGTACACACCTTAATCACACTATTAACGTTGTGTGAGTTTTCACCGCATTTTGCGACAGGACACGATCACACACGGCAGCGCTCAACCGTTTAACGGCAAACAAGAGAGCACAACTGTGTCCGAAACCACGTACTTACCTACTATATAGTAGGTGAGGGACATGCATTTCGGCTACTATATTATAGGTAAGTATGCGGTTTGGGACACAGCCCAAGCAGTCGTCTATTTGCACGTACAGCATGACAAATAATTAACTGCACTTGAAGCGTTCGTAAAAATTAAAATGAAACACCCAAAATTGTATACGGTCCCATAACGAAGACCAACTATATATCGATACGTGCAATTATATAGGGAAGGTCGGACGGTGTAACGTGGGGACGTAGTGACGTGTGCCATTAATCGATCTGTGTTCTAGAGCTGCAACAACTAATCGATAAAATCGTTGTCAACGAATCTCATTATGGATTAGTTGGTCTGTGCGCAGCATGGGGCGCGTTTACTCCTTACGTTACTTCTGTTCAGAAAACACACCTCGGAGAGTAAATACTAAAGTTGTGTCCCAAATGAAGTACTATACACTTACACTATGCACTGTGTACTACTGTCTATTGTGTGGATTTTAGAAAGGTAATATCATCTCAAATATAACACTAGAGGGTTTTTTTACTAACCGGAAGCATAAGCCACGACGGCGCATGACGTCATACGCATGCTAGCATTAGCAAACACCCAGAGTCACCGATAATGACTTTCTTCAGTTTACTTTCTGTCAGCGTTACCTTTTATTCCCAACATGACCTCAGTCACCAACAAACGGAGGCGAAATCGTCACTTGACTGAGGAAGAAAGTGTGTAACTTCCAAGTCCTCTAAGCATGGGCGCATTTTATACATGGCGGAAATCAAACTGATGCACGAGGACAAACTTATGTTTATATCCAAAATGCTCCACTGTGTGTAAGGGGCAGGGGAAACTGGTGCAAGCTGCTCAAAAGGTTTAGTTTAATTTAAGTTTGCCATTTATATGCTGTACTTGCGCGCTTGCAGTGTAAATTCTGTCGTTTATTATAACGGGAGTGATGTGTTAGGAACGAGGCCGCGTTGCTGATCACGTGCAGTGTAGGCGCAGTGATACAGAGTATAGCACGAGTAAGATCTGTAATGTCTAATTAAAACACTATGATCAAAAGTAAACAAGTAAAATAATATTCCTAAATGCAGTGAGTAACAGAAACCACAAGGTGCAGTGAAAGGGAGTTTTTATTATTAATGTAGGACTGTAGTTTAATTGGGTGCTTTTTGTGCATCCATAAATATAATGCATAAATACTATAAAATAAATTTTATATATATAATTTATTTTATAGTATTTATGCATTATTTTTAGCACCCAATTAAACTAGTCCTACATTAATAATATATATTCTGGTGTGTATGTGTGTATATTGGGTTCTTTTCTGTTTTGGACATACAGTTGTGTAAAGTTTTAGTCTGAAGTTTATATTTGTAACACTCAGTTTGTGGATTTTATTTTAAATAAACAAAAAAAAATGGTACTGAAAGTTTGCCCCACCTCATCCGATTAATCGAAAATAATAATAATAATAATAATAATAATAATAATCGGCCAATTAATCGATTATGAAAATAATCGTTAGTTGCAGCCCTACTATGTTCTATAACATGTAAAACAGGCACATGAAAGGAGTATTCTAAAAGCAACTCATATAAACACCTTAATCACAATATTGTCTTATTCAGAATACAGTCAATAATTAGATTACTGCTGTCCATGTAAGCATAGTCATCAACAGTAAGTCTGAGTCTCTTAGCAAGCTCACTATGATCCTGTCAGGTGTGTTTTGGTGTGTCTCATACACTGATCACTGTTCAAGTCAGTCAAGAAGTTCTTCTTCAGACTTCTGGTTCAAGAGGAAATGAATCAATATACAGAATCAAATCATGACTTGGAGGCTATTTTATGGTGACTTTAAGCTTATGGTTAGGTTTAGGTATAGCATTAATATACAGTGTGACATGCTGTTCTTTTAATAAATAAAATGATTGTAATCATTGGCAAATATCACAATACACTTTCCTGATGCATCATGGATATCTTTTTATCACATTTTAAAAGGTTTTTTTTTTTTTTTTTTTTTTCTTTAAACAACAAATGTCTGATTGTAAACAGCTTATTTAATGATACGTTTGTGCTGGAAATGTGAAATTGTAAAATGTTCATTTTCATAATGTTCCGATTTTGTTTTTCTCCTTTTCACTGTTGAAATAATTTTGTTAAATAAAAGTACAATTGAAATCCCAACAGATAATAGCAATGCCAGTCAACATCAAGTATCGTGATGTGATACGATGTCAAAAAATATATATAAAAAAATCATGCATCATCATTTTGTTCCACTCCTCTAGATTGAGCAAGCTTGGTCAGGAAAATCACATAATAAAGGGATTAAAAGATTTGTGTCTTTCAGTAAAGTTCAATACGGCATTAAATGCAACAGGAACTGGAATAGAGTGGGCCAGATGGATTTTCTGTGAAAAGCATGGCAGGTTTAGTGCTGTAAGTTTGTGTACACTTTATCTATGGGGCCACATGAGTTCATTCAGGATCCAAGCTCTCTGACAGAGATCTTCCTGTTTTTTTGTTGTTGGTGATTAAGATGGAATGTATGTATGAATTCATGTGTTTGTGGATAAGTAGCTGTTGGTGGGTGATATATATCAGGAAGGTGCATTATTGCCACAGCGCTGTTGAATTCTCCATCCTGATTGGTCAGAATGTGTTGGTTGACTTTCTGTAACAGCATCTCTGACAGTAGTCCAAATCACAGATTTTTATTAATCCATTCATCCGACTACGTTGTTTCTATAGTAACAGCTGACTCACAGGGATTTGCATGGTAGATGCTCCGTAATCTAAGACTTTATTTAAAAACTGTATAATTGCTGATATGGTGGTGTTGTATGTAAGGAGACATTTAATTCACTCTTTTGGCGTGAAGGAGTCTCTTGCGTCACATGCTACAGTCTGAGATAAAGCTGTAAGTTTAAGTTTTCCACCACGGCGGAGTCTTCAGGAGAGAGGAAATTGCGCTTTGTGGTTTCTATGTAACATGACAGGCTTTGTGTGTGTGGTTGTGTTTTGTTTTTTTGTTCATTTTTTTTTGGTTGTTTGTTTTGTTTTTTTCTCAATACCTTATTGACTTCAAGAGAGAGAACTTGAGGATGGTGAGAGACCGCTTTAGCCACTATAATGCAAGTGATGAGAGGAACTTGTTTCACAGAGGTTCCTCAACAGTAAACACAGCTACTGTATAAATGGACAGAACATCTGACGTCGTTCTTTTATACAGTGCTGTGAAAAATGTATTTCCCGCCTGATTTCTTCTGTTTGTGTGCGTATCTTGCACTAAATTGTTTTAGAAATTAAAATAAAACCTAATAATATAAAACAAAGGCAACCTGAGTAAACACAAAATACAGTTTTAAACTGATGGTTATTTCTTGAAGCAAAAACGTTATCCAATACCAACTGGGCCTGTGTGGAAAATTATGGGGTTCAGCTGGACTAGACGCTACCAGGCCTGATTTACTGCAAACCCTACAAATTCCAGAAATGATGAGGAAGAAGGTGATTGAAGTACATCAGTCTGGGAAGGGTTACAAAGCTGTTTCAAAGGCTCTGGGACTCCAAAGAACCACAGCGAGAGATATTATCTCCAAATGGAAAAACTCAGCACAGTAATGAACCTTTCCAGAAGTGGCCGACCTTCCAACATTCCTTCAACAGCACAGCAAAGACTCATCCAGGAAGTCACAAAACAGCAAAGGACAACATCAAAGGACCTACAGGCCCCTCTTGCATCAATAAAGGTCACTACTCATGACTCCACTATCAGAAAGACACTGGACAAAAATGGCATCCATGGAAGAGTGGTGAGGTGAAAACCACTGCTAACCCAGAAGAATATTAAAGGGTTGTCTGAATTTTGCCAAAACACACCTTGATGATCCTCAAACCTTTTGGGAGAATGTTCTCTGTGGACTGATGAGTCGAAACTTTTTGGAAGACAGGGGTCCCGTTAGATCTGACGTAAACCAAACACAGAATTCCACAAAAAGATCATACCTATGGTCAAGCATGGTGGTGGCAGTGTGATGGTGTGGGGATGTTTTGCTGCTTCAGGGTCTGGGCAACTTGCAGTAATTGAGGGAAACATGAATTCTTCTCTCCACCAGAAAATCCTAAAGGAAAATGTCCAGTCTTCAGTCTGTAAATTGAAACTCGAGCGCAACTGGATTATGCAGCAAGACCATGATCCAATAGTAAATCCTAGTCCTAGAAGCAAGTGAAAAACTGATCTCCAGTTATCGGAAGAGTTTGGTTGCAGTTATTGCTGCTAAAGTTGGCACAATCAGATTACAAGTTTATGGGACAATTAGTTTTTCACATTGGTGATGGGTGTTGGACAATTTATTTTTTTTTCAATAAAAAAATAAAACTGTATTGTGTGTTTATTCAGGTTGCCTTTGTTTTATGTTGTATTTCGTTTGAAGATATCAAACTATTTAGCATGAGGCACGAAAACAGAAGAAATCAGGTATGGGGCAAATACTTTTTCACAGCACTGTAAATGAAAAGTTGTAATTGTTCAAATTGATGAGGATTAAAGACTTCAAGACGCGCTGTTGTTGGAATATCACTTCAAGGTTACAGTAAATCTGCTTTGTCGAGTCTCTCCTCTCCTGTCACTGATTTTATTTTCCTATAGCAGCACACTTCCATGTTTTATTCCTTATTTAGGAATGAACCGATTACTGTACGTGTGTTGTTTTGTCGTGTAAATCAGGAGGAACAACTGACTAGCGATTAGATTAGTATGACGGGTCAAACACAGGAGGTTAAATAAGGGAGAAAGAGAATATACAAGAGCAAGCGCTCAGACACAAAGTCTGATCTTGGCTTTTGTTTGTTTTTTTTAATCATGAAATACGCTATGATGATGACTTTAATCTTATTCTCATTTACTGGAGTTAAGGAGGTGCGTACATTACCCTGTACTTCAAACATCTCTTAATCATACAGTCACTATTACTAAAATAGTTTGTTATTAAATAATTGTGTGTGTGTGCTATGTAAGAGAAGTTGTATAGGAGCATGTGACGTGTAAAAGGAAAAATCAAACCAGCGTGTGGAAGATTTAAGAAGTGTGTAGGTGTGTCCACAAGCACATGATTGTTTTATGTAAGATTTACATGTTCTTGTGTAGGTGTGTGTGTGTGTGTGTGTGTGTGTGTGTGTGGTTTTATCATGCCCACATACAGTAGGTGAGAGAGGCTCTGCAAGTGTGCAGTGTGTGTAGGAGGAGTGTGTTGCTATGCATTTGATCTATTGTTCTTAATAGTATAATCATTTGTGTATATTTATATGCTTGGAGGATTGTGTATACATAAGAGTCAGGGTGTTTGGTTAAGTCAATGCAATGCATCAGTGAATTTCTATCAACAAGACGTTCAATGCGTTTGCTTTCACA
Source organism: Ictalurus furcatus (assembly GCF_023375685.1). Lineage (NCBI taxonomy): Eukaryota > Metazoa > Chordata > Actinopteri > Siluriformes > Ictaluridae > Ictalurus > Ictalurus furcatus. The sequence goes on along the minus strand of NC_071258.1, from coordinate 29,748,788 downwards.
GGTGTTCCTTCATTTTCTGTAACAAAAAAGGTCAAATACTGTGTGCTAGGATATTAATAGTGAAGAAAAGGTTTACTTTTCCTTTTCTGAATGTGAGCTAAATATTCTCTATTAATAATAATAATAATAATAATATTCCCTCATGCCTTTATAACAGATTTTGAATCCTTACTGTTGTAATATTCGACCATAATCTTCCTAAGTTCTGTACTTAGGCGTTTATATAGCTTTATCTGCTGATTTGAACTTAAGCATATGTAAGCATATGGGTGTGTCTAATAGAGAGCGGGTTTTAAAAATCTTTACCGAAACGCTGCAGCTCTTCGCGTGTTTAAAAGTAGTTCTGGTGGCTCAGTCGTTGTGCGTTTTTATGACGCAATGTGCTCAAAGGACAGTGAATTTCTTCATAAAATTGCAGAAGGTCTGTAATTTCATTACACTTGTAATTGTACCCAACCCCAGTGGTATTTGTGTTGAAATTCAAGTGGATGTCGGATGAATTTGTTCAGAGGTTTTTAAAAATGGAGCTGTGCTACTTCGAACTTAAACAGGGACACGGCGTTCTTTTCCGTCATTCGGCTTTTATAAACACGCATACACGCACATACAAACGCAAGCAACGGTCGCTATTTCCCCACACGCAGTCCTGGCCTGAAGTGATCATTTGCCTGTAATCGATACCTCAGTGTCCTGAAACGTGTCACACCGCACCCTTTTGTCGTCATGTCGCAGATAAAGCGCCCCCCCCCCCCCCCGTGTGCGAGTACAGCCCCTTTTGTTCCCAGCCCTGGGAAAACGACTTGCGGGGGCTGTGCTGTGTACAGAAACCCACACTGGCTGGTCAATGTTTGATCAGACACACAGTAGTGATGTGTATAACAGTAAGAGCTCTGTTTACTGTGCAAGTGCGCGTGTAGAACATCATCCTTTCACTCGGATAAATACAGACCTGTGCCGTGTTCCTTCACCACAACAGCCGCTTCCTGCAGGACCGAACAAGCCACACACAGAGCAACGTATTCTGTCATAACAGTGTATTTAGGTTTTTTTTTTCTTTTTTGTATTTATGTTTATATTTATTTATGTCTTTTTTTTTTTTGTTTTGTTATGTTTTAGCCAAGATCGTGGAGGAAGTTAAAAAGCATGGTGCATATCACACCCTTCGTGGTGTCCTATAAGAAGCACTACCCGTGGGTGCAGTTAGCCGGCCACGCAGGTACGACCTCACTACCATGTCCTCTCTCTAACTCTCATTCTGTCTTATTTTTCCTCAACCATCTCCTGGATCTTCTACACTTCTCCTTCCCGTTAAGCCGTAAGCATTGTTACGTCATATCACCATACCACATACATAAGAACTTCAGTTAATATACAAACATATCTTCTCCCTGGTTAAATTAAATGACCCTTTTTTTAAAATTAGCTGATTATTTTTAGGTACTGCAAGGAGTAATTAACAGGAAAGGAAAATCATGACTTTAAAGGAAATAAGAAGAAGAAGAAGAAGAAGAAACCTCTTAATAATAAATTGTATTTATATAGCCCATTTCATAAAAATCATAGAAGTTGCAAAATACTATTGAAAAATTGTACAAAAAAGCAATTCTAAAATGAATAATGACATAACCATAAAATAAATAAGTAATTAAGATAAAATGGTAATAATGAATTAAGTAAAGCAGAGAAATGAAACAAATGTTTAAAAAAATCAATATTTTATACAAATGAAGAAAGGTAGATATAGATTGAGATAGATATAGATGGATAGATATTTTCTAGTCCATTTATAGTATTAAAAAAAAAATGGTACTTCAGTCCTGAGTAATACTTTGAGTTTCCTCAGAAAATAAGATTTCCTAAGAATCAGGACCGGCTTTCTAATTGTAAACATTTCGTTTCCGTAGGGTTGGATATAATCATGAGATGTGCTGTGACATAAACAAAATGGGCAGGTGGCTTCAACAACGCACACCTTCAGCAAAATGACAATACAGAAGCAGCTAAAAAGAAAAATGAAGCTGAAACTCAAACACTGCTATTTTCAAGACAAATGTGTAGGAAATGGAATTTAAATCAAGCAAGATACCATCTAGTAATTTTGATCATTGAACTGTAGTTGAAACAGTTTGAGAACAGGGTGGGACAGATACCAGTAGCACTTTGTTTTTACAGTGCAGGAGGTAACTAGTATACACTGGGCAAGAATGTGGTAAGTGTTTTCTGGTACATACCAAATAGCACTTTATTGGGTATAGTAACTAGTACATAGTACTTGGTGATATTACCCAGAAAATTCAAGAGAATGATTACTGTTTACTTACCATGTACAGAATATGCTTTATTTGATAATCTAATTTCCACTGTATTGCAAAGGAGTTACTGTGAAACTTTTACCCGTTGATATTATCTGGTTATTTTTGAGTAGATTCAAGATCTCTATTGTCATATGTACTTGGTACGATGAAATTCATCTCAAAACAGCAGAGTATAAGGGCATAACAAACAATATAATACAAGACAAGACAAAACGCAATAGAATCATAGACAATACACAATAAGAACAATAAAAATAAGAACATTTAAAAGTATAAGAATAAAAAAAAAGAATGTAATACAAGTAGTGATAAATTGACAAGTAATGGATGTTTAATGTTTAATTACTATGTACAAAATACACTTTCTTTGACAGTGCTATTTCATTGTATTGCAAAGGAGTTACTTTGTATGCTTGGTAATAACTGAGTTAGTACTATAGAAAGTACTACTCTTAATAGTCTTCTCATAAGTTATTATCTATTGAATTTCCGATAAAGTGCTGTTATATACAATTTGCCTATTATATACTATTTACCTACCACAAATTTGCCTATAACATACCTGCTACTTACCACATTTGTAAGTTTACATACTAGTTACTTACTGTACTGGAAAATAAGGTGCAACCAAACAATCCCAAAAATATATTAAGTGTAGTAATTAAGTAGAATGGAACCAGCTTTCATTCTGGCACTTCTTAAATAAGTTATATATAATATAACTCCATTATTTATACAGTGTGTGTTTATGTATGTGTGTGAGATAATAAATATATATATATATATATATATATACACACAAAACTTTTTCTTTTTTTTTTAAACCAATATGATTACAATGATGATTAGTATGTGCGCAAGAGGAAGAACTTCCTCAGTTGCATTAGGCAAGACCGCTACATCTGTGGAAAATAAACTGATAAACATTAGTCGTAGCTTTCGTCTGATGTGCCACTGCTAAACATATGGGTATATTTGGTACATACCAAACATAGCCATATGATGTGACATTGGTAAACATATGTGGATTTTTCTGGGATTTAAAAAATCGAGCCCATGCAGAGTCTTATCCAGGGAAACTCCACTGCGTTAGATACTTGCTGCAAGTCAGTCCACTTCTCACCCAATGTCATTATTAAGCATGATTATCTGTTTGTGTGTGTGTGTGTGTGTGTGTGTGTGTGTGTGTGTGTGTGTGCGTGCCCTGTAGGTAATTTCCAAGCAGGGGAATATGGTAGGCTGTTGAAGAAGTTCTGCGCATGTGAGCAGCAGTGCCTTCAGAAGCTGATGGTCGATTCGCTCAGGCCATACGTGCCTGGATACTACGGCGTCGTGAGGCAAGACGATCAGGACTACAACCTGATGGATGACCTGCTGTCTGACTTCAACTCTCCATCCATCATGGACTGCAAAATGGGCAGCAGGTGAGAGGAAAGACGATCGAAGTGTGCTAGTCCAAAGTTTGGAATTTCTGTTGTTTTATTACAGCACTACAAGAACGAAGGAACAGAAAGGGAATTCAATAAGTGAGGGAGAAAACACAATGGGCTGAGGTTATAGGAATTTAATCAATGACCAGGGTGGTGTGATGCAGCCTGGTACACAATGAAGTTACTGTTGAATTTACCACTTTGAAATAGACTATTTTCCAACATTACATTTAATGTTGTGGAACGTCCCTGAGACAAGCTAGTTCCTGTTGTCATATACATTATAACAGATCTAAACCGTTTTCCCTTCGTCACCACATCAATAAACAATTCAGTCAAAATGCCTTATAAGTCCGTCAGTGTCATCAATACATAATCTGTTCTTTTCCTCTCTTCACCTCATACCTAGAACGTATCTGGAGGAGGAACTGGTGAAAGCTCGTGAGCGGCCCAAGTTAAGGAAGGACATGTACGAGAAGATGGTGGCGGTGGACCCGGACGCCCCGAGCGCAGAGGAGAAGGCTCAGCAGGCCATTCTTAAACCACGCTACATGCAGTGGAGAGAAACTCTCAGCTCCACAGCCACGTTCGGCTTCCGTATCGAGGGCATCAGGGTGGGGCGACACTCTAAACACACAAACACAAACACACACAAAGACAGCTTGAGCGGACCTTTTGTTTAGTCAGTGGCTAGAGTTTAGGATTATACCTGTCTCTTCAGGTTTTTTTTTTTTTTTTTTTTTTGGTGTGTGTGTATGTTTGGGTTGGGAAAGTGTCGCTCAGTTTTTCCGTGTTTTCGTTGGACCATTTTCATCTGCCTTGCCTATAAATTAGAAGTGAAAGTCTTTCATCCAAGCATATCTGGATTAACAGTTTTATGGTTTTTCTTTGGTAGTGGTGCCTGAGGGTTTCTTTCCTCTGAACTGTTAAAGTAAAATATCGACTTCATTTGTTTGAGGATTGTTTTCTTCATTTAAAATGACGTTCATTGTTGTGGAACATTCACGAAACAAGTTGGTTCCTGTTATCACTTACATTGCATTGCATCACCTGCAAGAGTCTTTCCATTACCAACCTCTTTATTTTTTTTTCCCTCTCTCATTCTCTCTCTCTCTCGAAGTTGACAAGACACCAAATGTAACTTTTAAAGCGCTCTGTCTTGGTGGAAGTTGCAGCGTTACCTCTGACTCTTATAATGCGCTAAATATACCTCGTGTTTACGTTTACATTTGCTTTTATCCAAAGCGACTTACAAATGTGGACATACAAGTAAAGCGATATATCAAGCAGAGAACAATACAACTAGTGCTACTCCTTAAGATTTATTTTTTTTAATTGAGTGCTAGAGGAGAAAAGTGCACAAGTAGAGGTGTAAGAGCTAGAAAGTGCAGATTTTAATTTTTTCTCCTCACTGAAAACTTGACCATATTATTAATTACACATTTTTTTTTTTTTTTTTTTTATGTTGAGCATTCGTATGTATTAAAACTAGTGCATTAATATAAACCTGCGATTTGCCTTGCAGTCAGAACTACTGTCAGAGCTGCTGCAGCAAATGAATCTACATCTTCTGACCAATCAGAATTGAGAATTCAGCACTTAATTACTAAATGCATTACTGTAAACCAGTGGTTCTCAACCCAGGTGGTACGGAGGGATCAGAAGTGGGCCCCAAGTTGTTTTTCAAAAAAAAAAAAATAACACAGACAGGGCATCATTTGTGTACTCGGTATATTTTATTGCTTTGCAAATAGAATGTTCATAAATGGAAAAACCCCACGTTCCCTAAACCTCTGCATTTTCTTTTTGCTTGGGAGAGGCTGAGCTTAGCCCGCCTTTTATCTAGCGGCCAGTGAAGACCAGTGTTGCCAACTTGGCGATTTTTCGGACCCCTTTAGCGACTTTTTAAAAACATTTTTATTTAAAGTGCCTAACCACAAATCTAGCGACTTTTTGGACAAATCAACTTTCCAAATGTCTCCAGTACTGTCCTGCAAGCGCGAGGTCTTGCTTTCCCGCTGCACTCACACCTCTCTCTGCGTCACTGTGCTCTGTTCAGTGAGGGGCTGAGAGCCGGAGATTTAACAACGTCATGGATAACGAGACGCGCCCTTCATCCTAGTTTACATCATTCACGTGCGAATGTTTTTAGAACGCGAGACGAATGTAATGTAACGTGTTTTACATGTAAAATAGTCCGCGTTATTGCAACCTAGTTCTCTTGTTCAAAGTAGTTCTAGTGTTCAGAAACATTTGATATCATTCATCTTCCATACCCGTCCGTTATATCGTTTTATAAAAAGTTATTTTTAAAAAAATCATAAAACTTATGAAAAGTAATTAAAAAGAACAAAAGCAAAAAAAGTATATCTATCAAAAACAGATTATAGATTAGGTAGGTTATCTATCTATCTATCTATCTATCTATCTATCATACCTGGCCTCCTCCAATATATGTGGGGGGGGGGGGTGGGGGGTGGGTGCTACATGATAGGGGAGGCTTGGGCTGGCTTTATTTACAAAAGGTTGAGAACCTCTGCTGTAAACTATTAAAGCCAAAAATTTCACCTTGCTTTGTTTAAGATCTGTTTTTGAAGTCAAAGCAGGAACTAAAAAAAGGTGACAAAAATAGTGCAAGTGTAGTAGGCAAATTATTGCCCTTGCTCTAGATAGCTATAAATGCATCTGTGCGGTCGTCTGTATATGGAAAGCAGCTGGTGGTACATTTTGCAAATGCCCATTATGTGCTTGTGGCAGTTGGTCCTGTTTTGTGGTCCGTCATGATCTAACGATCTAATGATCTCATTTTCCAGCACAGACAACAATGCATGTAAAACTGTCTGTCTCTCCTAGTTTCACTCAATCTCTCGCTGTCTCGCTTTTTTCAGAAAGCAGATGGCACGTGCAACACCAACTTTAAAAGGACTAAGCACAGAGAGCAGGTTATGAAAGCCTTGGAGGACTTTGTGGATGGAAACGCACAGATCCTGGTACGTCTGCTTCAGTCAATATGACCGAATATGATTGGGACGGTTGAGGAGAGGATGTCTGAGATTAATCCTATTCAAGTCAATGATTTTTGTCGAGTGTATTCATTTGATTGTCCATACCACCGTTTAAATCTGAGAAGTGAGAGCTCTTATTCAGCTGATGTTTTTCTGTTCTGCCTTGGCAGAGGAGTTATTTACTGAGGCTGGAGGAACTGCGAGGGGTGCTGGAGACATCCGAGTTCTTCCGTTCACATGAGGTGAGTCATGGTGATACGCCGCCACTCCCCCCAACCCCCTTCCCAAACACACAAGTCTTACTATACTAATGAGGAACTCCATTTGACATGCGCTATATGGCCAAAAGTATGTGGACACCTGACCGTTACACCTATACAAGCTTGTTGGACATCCCATTCCAAATCCATGGGCATTAAGTATTATTAATATAGAGTTCGGTGCAGGCCATTGGAGTTCATCTGCACCAGACTCATCAAACGATATCTTCACGGACCTTGCTTTTTGCACAGGGGCGCAGTCATGCTGGAATAGGAAAAGCCTTTCCCCAGACTGTTGTATACAGTTGTCTAAAATGTCTTTGTGTGCTGTAGCATTGATATTACCCTTCATTAGAACTAAGCCCCAGACCATTATTCCTCCTCAACCAAACTTTACTGTTGGCACTCTGCATTACGGTAGGAAGCGTTCTCCTGGCATCCCACAACCCAGATTCATCCATCAGACTGCTCTATAATAGAGTGATTCATCACTCCTGAGAACACGGTTCCACTGCTCCAGAGTCCAGTGACGGTGTTGCTTTACACCATTCCAGCTCGCGCTTGGCATTGTGCATAGTGATCTTATGCTTGTGTGTAGCTGCTCGGCCTTGGAAACCCATTTCATGATGCGCAGTTCTTGAGCTGATGTCGCTCTCCAGAGACAGTTTGGAACTCTGTAGTGAGTGATGCAACACAGGATAGGCCATTTTTTACACACCACATGCTGCAGAGTCCTGTGCGTGGTCTCCTGCTTCATGGCTGAGCCGCTGTCGCTCCTAGATGCTTCCATTTCACAAAAATAGCACTTACAGTGGACCGGGGCAGATCTAGCTGGGTAAACATTTCACAAGCTTTAGTATGACCGTGTTCTGTTTAAAGTCACTGACCTCGTCACTACAGACCATTCTACTGCCAATGTTTTTCTATGGAGAGTACATGGCTGTGTGTTTGAGTTTCTGTACCTGTTAGCAATGAGTGTTGCTGAAATACCTGTAGTCCATAATTAGGAGGGGTGTCCACATACTTTTGGCCATATAGTGTAATTATTAATGTAGCTAATGTAGTGTTATGCTAAATCTAAATCCAACCTTAACCTCAGTAACCAAATGGAAACATTTAGCCTCTTTTAGTGTGTTGTGGGGCTTTTTTTTTTTTTGCAGTTTTTAATAATGAAAATAGACATTTGGCTGGTCCCCATGGAGACACTAAACTGTCAGATATATTTTATCTTTGGTACATTTGGTTTAAAAATAAATAAATAAATGAAAAGGTTAAAAAAAACATGCCCACACACACACACCTACACACACACAATTTTACGGATCAGATAACTTCTCTGTTTTACGTTCTTATTAGTAACTTTTCCATCCATCTGTTTCTTATGCAAATCTAGGATTGTTACATAAAACCTGAAATAAAATTAAATATAAAAATGAAATAAATATTGGAAAAATATTTGTGTTCCCAAAAAGTGGAAACATTAAAAAGATGATGTAATGGCACATAATGGAAATAATAAATTTTATATATATATATATATATGATATGATATGATATGATATGATATGATATGATATGATATGATATGATATGATATGATATGATATATTATATTATATTATATTATATTATATATATATATATATATACATATATATATAAAAAATATAAAAACAGTAGGTTGGTGAGTGTATGTTCCAGTCATTGACCTTTTTGGTTTTTTTTGTTTTTTTTTTCCCCTGCAGTGTGTGTGTGTATATAGTTCTGAAAACTACTTTCCTGAATGAAAATGATTTTCTTTTGCATGTGCATCAGTCAGCGGTAAAGTTAGAGAGGGAACCTGGTTTTCCCCCAAAAGTAAACAGGGAGAAAAGAACAATTTTAAGGATTGTATTTTGTCATTGCATCAATGATCTCGTCACAGTATCTTGATTAGAAACTGATTTGATTAGGCTCATGTCTGTTTCGACAGGTTGTCTATTGGAACAAAGTATTTGTATCTAAAACCAAGTGAATAAAGTGTGACATTCAGCATGTGTTTAGAGGAAATCACACTGGGAAGATGGCATGGACGAGATTAAAAAGTAAATACAAATAAAAGAATAACATTTCCATATCCATCCATCCATTTTCTATAGCGCTTATCCTACAGGGTCATGGGGAGCCTGGAGCCTATCCCGGGGGCATGGGGTACAAGGCGGGGTACACCCTGGACAGGGTGCCAGTCCATTACAGGGCACAATCACCCACACATTCATACACTGCAGACACTTCAGACATGCCAATCAGCCTACCATGCATGTCTTTGAACTGGGGGATGAAACCGGAGTCATTTCCATATCATTTTAGTGAAATATTTTTATTTTCTTAAAGTTCAGGTGCCAAAGTATGTAAATCTCGTAAATATCGTTTGTTTTCTCTCTCGGTTTTTTTTGTAAATTTTATTTATTTATTTTTTTTTTGGTCTTTCCGATGGGTTTCCCCACACCGCTACACATTTACCATACAATTGAACAGTTTGCCTTAACTCAGGACAAATACATACCAACAACACATCTTGTTCGATTTCAAATGTAGCAAAGGGTATGATAAGGTAATATTAATAGTGAACAAAGCAAAACTGTATATTGACTATAAATGATATTAATGAGAGATGGTTGTTTATTTCTGCAGGTCGTAGGCAGCTCTTTACTCTTTGTCCACGACACTTCAGGCCTGGCGCGAGTATGGATGATCGATTTCGGAAAGACGGTGCCTCTTCCTCCGCACCAGAGCCTGGACCATCGCACTCCATGGAGTGAGGGCAACCGTGAAGACGGATACCTGTGGGGCCTGGACAACCTAATCGAGATCCTGAGCTCCATGATTCCGGACAAATCATATCTCGAGCCATGACGGGCGTGCTGACTGTACAGTGGAACAGGGACAGAGGACGCATAAGGACCGGATTAGCTGTCGCTAATGGCTTCGTGCTTTAGAGAAAGATAGACGAAACGAGCACACGAAAAGAAGAAGTGCCGGATATCGGAGAGCCTTAGCGAAGCGATGATCGGTCACGCAGCAGAATGCACGCACCATGTATGCAAAGTCCATACACAGATATGTCTGGGTTTTTTTTTTTGTTTTTTTTTTTTAAGCAGGTTTGTACATTTATAGGGCAAAGAACTTCACATTTTGAGACTTTTCAATCTTTTTTTTTACGTAATGAAAATACAGATAACACTAGAACACTGGAAACATATCCATCTGTGCATCCTCTATTAATATTTTTATAGTAGTGTAAATAGACTAATTTAATTTTATTCTCAAGAACACTTTTTTTTTTTCCTCTGTATTTCATGTTTTACTGCTTCTTCTTTAGCAGTGATGTAAATGATGCCAGCTTTTGTATTCATCCATCAATCAGGTTTAAATTTTAAAAGTTGTTCAATTCTGAATCCTTAATGGTTTTTAATACAGGAGGTCAACGTGTGAGGTGATGGCATGCAGCATGGTTTGAAAGATTTAACTCATTCGTGTGACGCGTCACGCAAGAAGCTTTTGGCTTGAAGGTTTTAATGAGTGGATTTAAGGGCTGATTGCTGAAAGCCATATTAGGCATTCCTTAAAACATTCCCATGTTGAACGTTTCCCTTAAAGGCACGAATAAATCGTGGGTTTGAAGTATTTCGGAGTTTTCATAACGCTCTGAAAGCCGTAGAATTCAGTCAGGCAGCTGGTTTTCTGGGCCTTTTCAAATCTCATAGGACTGAGATGGAAGAATGTTTGGACAGTGTATTTTGATAGATATTTTCCCCACTTAAAAGTATTCCAAAAACTGGATCTATACCAAATAAATCATTTTCGAGCCAGAGAACAAGGTCTAATGTGTCCTGTTAAGCAATATCAGAACACGCGTTAAGTAACCGGAGCCGAGAACACGGAGTAGTCACTTCCTGAGGCACTGCATGTTATATTTTATGTAAACACTGATTGATTGTAGTATTTAGTGTTCTCTATATATGCTGTAGTTCTCCCACTGGTCTGTTTTTTTTTTTGTTTGTTTGTTTTTGTTTTTTTAACCATCATCTGATGTTAACTGGAATGTTCAGTTGAATATTTTGACCTTCTGATTGATTTTTTTTTTTTTTCCAACTAAAAAGGTACGATCTGAAATGAAATCTGAGCCAGCAAGGAATTTTTGGGAGAATATTCCAAACGTCGAGCAGATCGTGAGAAGCGTCGTGTCGAGCAGATCGTGTTGCACGTCACGATCCAGGGGAAAATGTTTTTCGAAAGAACATCATGTTCAAGCTGTGTGCTTATACATAATCACCAACGCTCATAATGTGCCAAAGCTCCACTCATCTCGGTGTTGTGTTTAAACGTGTCGACTGGAAATGTCAATCCTTTTGAACTCTGTGGAAAGAAAACATGATTTCTCTTTGAAACTGGAACATGTTGATTTTCTGGCAATGATTTCTACATGGTGGTTTGGGATATCTCTGATAAAGTTCACAGTAAAGGAGCAGGTTGTCATTGAAGCTTTTTCCCCACTTATGATGCAAACTGTAATAGCAGTAGAAACGCTGATAAATCCTCCTTCCCGTAAACAATCACACCTACTTTGATGAATTGCCTTTTAAGTTGGGGGTGGGGGGACTATCAGAGCTGAGCAGCTCTGTTTCAGTTCTGATTAAGCCTATTTCAGGGCCGGAAAAATCTCATCAGAAAACTAAAATGCAAAAACTAGCGAAACTTATTGCATAACAATATTATCACATAATTTGTAAAGGATTGTTACAGGTCTAGAAACGCTTTAAAATCAGCAAACTGCACATTGTTAAGGCATGTCAAGGTCTTACACTGAAAGCTTATCTGATATACTCAATAGGCACTCACTCAATATGGTGCTTTCATTGTTAAATTTATTAAAGGGATTTTTTTGAGGTGATTTAATTTTTTTTTTTTTTTTTTGTATAATTATTCAGTCAGCTGAATTTTTAGTGTTTTCCTCTTTGAATGTATTCTGAAGCTTGGTATAGCTCTCGTCACAAATGATCAGTTTCTTTCCTCAAGCAGTGGAATGGATCCTCTAACATAAATCGATTACATTTGCACTTTTTTTTTTTTTTGGCTAAAATAGGCCGTAGTTGTGTTGTTTTGTTTTAGAATTGATTTCTCCTTTTACTCCAAAGCAGTTTATTCACCTTGTGATGCCAGTAATTTCATGTCTCGTTGGCGTTACATCTGAAACTTAATAAGGAAGGAGATTGTAAGGTTTGAAAATTCACCTGTGTGGGGAGAGTTTTACATATATATGATATATATATATATATATATATTATTATTATTTTTTTTTTTTTAAAGATCAGCAGCACTGCAGGTTGATCGCACTATCGAGTGAGTTAGTAGGTCTGGTTTGCTGTTTTGAGGACGAGATGATAGCAGTTCCCACAAACATTTTTTTTATGGCTTTTCAAAAATGTCATAAAGGTGCCACTTTATCTGAACGTTTGATCGTGTACTAACAAAAAGCCGCAGTCACGCCAAAGCCGTTCTGCACGGTGTGCCTATGTTTGTCAGCCAATATTCCATGACAGTGTTGGACATTCAAGTGCAAGTGCAAGTACAAACTAGCGTTTTTCCATAGATATGATCGTGTTAATGAACTCCATTCTTTTCTTTTCTCAAATGTTTGCATTTCCTTTATCTTTAATGTCAATACAATAAACTGGAAGTTTGACTGTTACAAGAACTTGCTCATCATTGAAGCAGAATGTTTAGTGCAGTAAGCATTTTTCATTTTCTTCTTATCTTTCAGTTATAGGGTTCAATAGGTAAGCATTCGGAGAGCTGAGTTTATTTATTTATTTTTAACTTTTTTTACAATGCCTAGTGGGAGTACAGTTACGTATTAGAGAAGATTTTTATAGATCATGCAGCGAACAGTTGCACTAAAAAAATTATTAACAATGATAACATCTTTTCCACTGCAAGCAAACAAGGCTATGTTCCTGCTTGCATCATTTCCTTGAACAGAAATAACACTTGCTCAACCAACAGTGACCACAGGAAGACTGCCATTTCATTTGACTCAGAATTCAACCAAAACAGTATGTAAAATTTTATTTAGATGGACGTCGGGTCATATTTTCATTCCCACACAACATAAAATCTTTTACAATGGTTTACAAATGGAAAATGGTTTACAAATGAAGTTCTTTTAATATTTTACTGTAAGCACAAGATATTAGACATGAAAAAACTGCCAATGTTGGGGTCCTGAGCAAGGCCCTTAACCCTCTCTGCTCCAGGGGTGCTGTATCATGGCTGACCCTGCGCTCTGACCCCAACTTCCTAACAAGATGGAGATGTGAAGAAGAGAATTTCACTGTGCTGTAATGTATACGTGACAAATAAAGACTACTTCTTCTACTTCTTCTTCTGAAGAAAACCTTCAGTGTCAGAGATTTTAGTAACTACATACACATTTATGACCACTCTGTTTACATGCACAGATATGCCGTTAATATTTTCATTATTTTTTCATATATAAGTGGAAAATGTATTAATCTATATTTCCACAATGACTGTCCTTTTCTTATCCATAACTTGTTCTTAATATAAATATAAATTGAAAATATTGGGCAAACTGTGTGTGTTGTAGAAAACTAGATATACAAATTATTTGGAAATTATTTTACAGTCCAATCCCTTATATAGTGACAATCCCTTATATAATGAGTCTTGAATGTGCTTTTAGATTATCGTTTATATCTGGCAAAGTTAGTTGATTACATTTTTCTTAAATAAATAAAGATGTACCAAGACATTAGACAGATGAAGCTATGGTGATATACATTGGTGCTTGAAAGTTTATGAATTTTCTACATTTCTGCACAAATATGACCTAAAACATCATCAGATGTTCACAGAAGTCTTACACGTAGGTAAAGAGAACACAATTAAACAAATGATTTAAAAAAATATACTCGGTCATTTATTTATTGGGGAAAATGATCCAATATTACACAGCTGTGAGTGGCAAAAGTATGTGAACCTCTAGAATTAACAGATAATTTGAAGGTGAGATTAGAGTCAGGTGATTTTAATCAATGGGATGACAATCAGGTGTGAGTGAACACTGTGTTTTATTTAAAGAACAGGGATCTATCAAAGTCTGATCTTCACGACACATGTTTATGGAAGTGTATCATGGCACGAACAAGGGAGATTTCTGAGGAGCTCAGAAAAAGAGTTGTTGTTCATCGAGGCCGGAACAGGTTACAAAACCATGTCTAAAGAGTTTATACTCCACCAATCCACAGTCAGACAGATTGTGTACAAATGGAGGAAATTCAAGATCATTGTTCCCTTCATCATGAGTGGGGACCAACAAAGATCACTCCAAGAGCAGGACCCTGTAATAGTCCACGAGGTCACAAAGGAACCCAGGGTAACTTCTAAGCAACTAAAGGTCTCGCTCACATTGGCTAATTGTAATGTTCATGAGTCCACCATCAGGAGAACACTGAACAACAATGGTGTGCATGGCAGGGTTGCAAGGAGAAAGCCACTGCGCTCTCCAAAAAGAAAATCACTGTCTGTCTGCAGTTTGCTAAAGATCACATGGACAAGCCAGAAGGCTGTTGGAAAAATATTTTGTGGACGGATGAGACCAAAATATAATTTTTGGTGTAAATGAGAAGCGTTATGTTTGGAGAAAGGAAAACACTGCATTCCAGCATAAGAACCTTATCACATCTGTAAAACACCACATCTGTGGTGGTAGTATCTTGGCTTGGGTCTGTTTTGTTGCATCTGGGCCAGGACGGCTTGCCATCATTGATGAAACAATGAATTCTGAATTATACCAGCGAATTCTACAGGAAAATATCAGGATATCTGTCCATGAATTGAATCTCAAGAGAAAGTGGCTTATGTAACAAGACAACGATCCGAAGCACACAAGTCATTCTACCAATTAATGGTTAAAAAAGAATAAAGTTAATGTTTTGGAATGGCCAAGTCAAAGTCCTGACCTCAATCCAATAGAGATGTTGCGGAAGAACCTGATGCAATCAGTTCATGTGAGGAAACCCAACAAAATCCCAGAGATAAAGCTGTTCTGTACTGAGGAACGGGCTAAAATTCCTCCAGGCCGATGTGCAGGACTGATCAATAGTTACCGGAGACATTTAGTTACAGTTATTGCTGCACAAGGGGGTCACACCAGATACTAAAAGCAAAGGTTCACATATTTTTGCCACTCACAGATATGTAATGATGGAACATTTTCCTCAATAAATAAATGACCAAGTATAATATTTTTGTCTCATTTGTTTAACTGGGTTCTTTTGATCTACTTTTAGGACCTGTGTTAAAATCTGATGATGTTTTAGATCATATTTAAGCAGAATTCTAAAAACAATTCTAATGGTGTCACAAACTTTAAAGCACCACTAGAAATTAGGTTCCACAAGTACAGACTTGTTTTTTTTCTTACAGGTGTTTCTGTATTCGTGATCTCAGGTCCTGCATCCTGAGCGATGAGTCAGACGCATAAGTAAGTCTTTCCAGTAACCATGCAATCATGCAGACTCAAAAATAATTATAAACTTCAGAGTTGAAGCTGAATCAGGAAGTGTTTTCACACACGGTTATGGGAAGTATCAGGCATCTACGTATTGTAACATCTGCATCATACATTATTAACTTCCTGTAAGTGTCAGTTAACAGTTGTTCTATATCATCATTAGGGATCGTTAAAAAAAAAAACCTTTCGATTATCAGAAAATGTATATTTAAGGCCATGGTGTGTGATCATTTATAAGATCCAGTGCTCTCTTGTGAGATCAAACCAAAGAAAGTTCAATGCAATAAACATTGCATTTTCCTGGGCTGTTTTTTTTTTTTAGTGCATGGGTATTCAAATATTAGTTGGATTACTTCTAAGAATAATCGTTCTTTACCGCCGTGCCTTCCAGGAACAGGTGTATTTATATTGAGATAATGTAACACTTTCCATTCAACTAATGATGAGGCTTATGATGGAAACGAGACCTCATTTAGTAGTTTAACACCAATGGGGGTGAATACTTATCCAAACACCTTTTTTCTTTCTTTCTTTTTTTTTTAACATATGCAAACTGTATTCATTTTTCCACCCACTTCAATATTATAGGCTATTTTGTCTCAACTCATGACATATAATCCTAATGGAGTCCATTTCACTTCTAGCTTTTAACACTACAAAATGAGGAAAAGATTGAAAGGGTTAAATACTTATGCAAGCCACTGTACACCATGCAAATATGTGCACTGAAAGATGAATCTAAGCTTGCACTACCACTGTGAACACATATCCGATTCGATTTTCACTCCTGAACTTAGTGACGGTTAGAGTTTTCACAAAATTCGATTTTTTTTTTGTTTTGTTTTACAGGCTAAACATTCAGTAATGCTTTGGCTGTGCACTTAATATTTCTCTTCCTTATTTCTCTATGGGAAAATGATACTCGGTATGACGCATTAAAGACACTTTCATCTTTCCTTGTCCGTTGAACTCATTTTCAAAATGTTAAAATTAGCCAGACACATCCTTTTTTAGTCAGAGCAGCAAAATAGCACAACCCTGATTCATTTAGCACCATTAACATTTTTGTAACAGGAATCCATAGTTACAAAGAAAGGAATTTCCTCATGAATTTCCCAGAAGACTGCTGAGGGTGATGAAACCAGCAGCATCATGAGAAATGTCAAAGAAATAAGGCCACCTAGTGGATGAAAGGCCAAATACAGGCTGGTTTTTAAAAAAATGTTTAAAAATCACCCAATCGAGGTATACATCCTGCACACTAAACACACACATGCGGCGTTCGTGTCGCATGTGTTCTTTAGATCAGTTCGTCTGTGAGGTGTATAGTAACACCACCTGACCTGCAAGTCCCTCCTCCACCCCACCAGGGGGAAGCACGTAGTAAGATCCATCACCGGCCCTCTTCGGATCCATTTCTCTAAGCTGGGCGTTACTCTGTGCCACCGTTTCCAACTTCCATAGCTGGTAGCGCAGACTCTTCCCCTGTTTGGCTAAAACGTAGACCTCGACTGGATTCGTGAGCCAGTTAGGTGGTGCACTAACTCGGGAAAGATGCAGCCATGGCAGAGTGGTGTTAGTGGGGAGCTGTTCGCTTATTACACTCCCCTGTTCCAGGCCAAGCAACACACCTGAAAAGACGACATTTTACACCTAGTTATTTCATGTACTCGTGCATTGATAAGATTTTAACAACATGCATTTGCAAAACACATCTGCGTTGTTCTTCGTTTTCAGTTGTTCTATACAAACGATGATTGGAGTCATCAAAAATCACATTAGTGCCAACACGTGCCTCAGTCAACGTGTTGCGCATTCTGAGATGCTTCTCTGCTCACTGCGGTTGTAAAGAATGGTTATTTCAGTTACCGGAACTTTCCTTGCAGTCTGAAGTAAAACTAAACAAAACAAAATGTCAAACTAAAAACACATGCACTGTATTTGAACAATTCAAATGAGAAAATAAATGAATAACACGAGCAAATTAAAGGGGAAAAATAACACCAAATGCCCTATACATTCACCTCCGAAACTATTGGAACGGCAAGGCCAATTCATTTGTTTGTGTTATACACCAAAGACATTTGGGTTTGAGATCAAAAGCTGTACACGAGACGATACATCTAGACATGTTAAACAACATCAAACATAGAACCTTTTGTATCAGACCAACCAATTTGTAGGCGGGCAAAAAATTTTGGAACATGTGACTGACAGGTGCTTCTTGTTACCCAGGTGTATCCTGTTAGATTGATAGCTCTGAACATTCATTCTTGGTTTTAGCCTTCAGTTTCACCTGTGAAGACTCCATTTGTTGTTCAAAAGGATAAGCCAACATGAAGATCAGAGAGCTGTCTATGGGAGATCAATCAATCTAACAGGACACACCGGCGTAACGAGAAACACCCGTCAGTCAAGTGTCATGTGAACACATCTACATGTACACTACCAGTCAAAAGTTTGGAAACACTCGACTGAAATGTTTCTCATGATCTTAAAAACCTTTTGATCTGAAGGTGTATGATTAAATGTGTGAAATCGGTGTTGTAGACAAAAAATAGAATCGTACCGACATATTCATTTCTATCATTAGAAAACTAACATTTTATTTACATAAAAATCTTTTATTAAACGGACGACTCGGAGCGAAACATTTCCGAAAAGCAGCCAATAAGTGTCCGGCGTAGGCAGGAACTCCTTTAGTACTGTTTAAAAACCATCTCAGGGAGATTCCTCAAGAAATCGATTGAGAAAACGCCAAGAATACATTTCTGGAAATTCTAGGCAAAAAGGGCATCTACTTTGAAGATGCTAAATACTAAATTATTTTGATTTATTTTGAATTTTTTTATCACAACATAATTCCCATAGTTCCATTTGTGTTACTCCAGAGTTTTGATGACTTTATTATTATAAAATGTGGAGGAAAAAAGATTAAATAAAGAATGAGTGTGTCTAAACTTTTGACCAGTAGAATAACTACCTGTAAATAAAAGCTGAAACTCTAAACTCTCTTCTCATCTTCATCTTTTGATCTCAAACCCAAATGTCTTCAGTCTACAGCAAAAACAATGGGGAAATGTTAATCATTTGAACAATCAGATTTAAATCAGCATTATATGCATCAGGTATATTTACACCTGCATTGTGTGGCTTATTGCTGTCTGGATATAATCCTGATACTCACAATACATGAAGCGGCTAAGGCTCTGACTTATTAGCATTTCAAATAAAGAGAACTAGCTTGTGTGTACAATCAGATGAACTGTGAATACAATTACTTGGTGTGTGGTGTGTGATGCAAAAAAAGCATAATTATGTGAAAGACATCACATGCAAAGTATTGGTAGAAAACTGTATGTAAATGAGGGCTATTTGTTCTCAATGGCTGCTGCAAGTTCGCATATCAAAGAGACTTGTACTGAAACTGAAACTCAAGTATAATGCTGATTATAGGCAACGAGGCATCCATGAGGTTCATGGGGTAAATGTGAATAAAAACCTTGTTGTTTTTTTTTTTTTGTTTTCTTTAAATGCCATTGGCTCATGAGAATAGTAAATCATCATTTTGAGAAGGTTTCTGATTGTTTAAAGACACAAAGTTAGAATTTCGATGGACTTATTGTTCAAATGATGTTATTTTGTCTTCAAGCAATGGAAACCGGTCAAACTGGAAGCAAAAATGAAACTATTTCCTTAGACACTGCCTCGTATTTTGCATGTCTAGGTAAACACCACAAACTGCATAGTTATTAAGGGAAACATGGGGGGGGGGGACAACATGCGCTATTTTGCTTATGTGAAAGACTCAATATTGGGTAGAGTCTCTTAATAATTCAGCTTGCATGTTTTTGCAGGTGTTTTTACAAATCTATTATCAGTTATCTCTTACTCTATCACCCTTTGAGTGGAAAGAGGGTGATCGATGTAGCAGGCTGGCTAGCACTGTATGGTTAGCACTGTATGGTTAGCACTGTATGGTTTGACTGGTCATGCACCTACGTTCTTTAACATCTCTAGACAAACATTTGCAAGCTGTGAATGTGTTATTGCAAAAATATATATATAATTTTATTAAAAATGATAGTGTGAGTCAGTCTTTCACCTGAAGCCACTGCCCAGTGAGCTTTGTGGCCACTGCGTTGACACGGCTCATGGTTAAAGTCCTCGTCATATCTGTGGCAAAGCAGTTAAGATAAGATCCTGTAGCAACACACATAACTAAATAAAGTAAACATCAGTCAATAAACAGGTCTTAGCTGATCAAGTAAGTGGGAAAATTGTGTCAATTATTTTTCAGAAGGCATACAGTGCTGTGAAAAAGTATTCGCCCCATCCTGACCCTTTGCCCCTGTTCTTCCCGTTCTTCTGTGTATATCTCATACTAAATAGTTTTAGATCTTCAAATGAAGTACAACATAAAACTATGGCCAACTGAGTAAACACACAATACCGTTTTGATTTATTGTTTTTATTGAACCAAAAGAAAGTGATCCAA
>NC_071258.1:29411202-29423702 GCF_023375685.1 Ictalurus furcatus | reverse complement strand
GAGCGCATTATTTTCCAATAACAGCACATCCTTAGTGCTTTATGCTTCTTGTACCACAGCAATTTGCATAAGATTACAAATACAACTTGTCATTTTACCAGAGAAACCAAAGAAAATGTAAACTCCTGTGTCCTGAAGACTTTCCCATGGTAGCAAACGTATTAACTGTTACAAAGCTCTCACACTCGAGACTTCCATAAATGATAAATACACATCTCAATGCAGAAATCTTTACCATATCAATGTGTATACTTTTTTTTTTTCCTCAATAACGGTACATTTTTAATCCATTTATTACTCGCCTTGGATTTTTACAGCGTTCACCATGTAAGTCCATATGAAAGTGTTACTGTTAGCTGTATTAGGGAACAAGCGCATTAATATAAACTTGTACTTTGCCTTGAAGTCAGCACTACTTTCAAAGCTGCTGCCACAGAAAATGAATGAACACCTTCTGACCAATCAGATTCAAGAATTCAACAGCACTGTGGTATAATAAACACTTAAAATCGTGACTATATACAGTGAGGGAAATAAGTATCAGACGCGTCAACATTTTTTTTTTCAGTAAATATATTTCCAATGAGGCTATTCACATGAAATTTTCACCAGAGATCAGTATTAACTCAAGAAATCCACAAATATAAAGAATTCACAAGATTAAAGTCCATAAATAAAGTTATGTGGAATAAAGTGGAATGACACAGGAAGGTGTATGAATGAAA
This sequence comes from Ictalurus furcatus, assembly GCF_023375685.1. Lineage (NCBI taxonomy): Eukaryota > Metazoa > Chordata > Actinopteri > Siluriformes > Ictaluridae > Ictalurus > Ictalurus furcatus. Next base: position 29,422,977 of record NC_071258.1, on the reverse strand, counting down.
GAATGAACGAATGAAGATGGTAAATTTATGCATCATGCTGAGTGAGTACACGGTCTGCTCCCATATTAATGAACATGGCCTTTCTTTGTCCTTTAAGCTTCATATCTGACAGCATGTTTCTGTCTGCATGCGGGTAAAAAATGCCCGCTTGCGCGGCTTGACATGCCACCGCTAATCTGAGAAAGACATGACAGAACGTCTTATAAAAGCTGTTATTTTGAAGTTTTACCTAGGGCACTAGAGCAATACAGAAAAAGGTCATCACATGTTATATAGGTTTTGTTGCAGTCATGTATAATCATGAACAAGTGGACCGTGTTGGTAGCTCAAACAATAAATTACACTGCAAAAATGATATCTTAGCAAGTAAAACGACTGTAATATAGGCGAATTCTTCTAATGTTGCTCTTTATTAGACTGTTTTTTAAACAAATATACAATTAATAAGCCTAGTTGTAGATATTTTTATGATATTTTTATCATTACATGTTGGTCTTAGATAGTTTAGTTCAGCGTTTCCCGACCTTTTTTCAGTCACGGCACCCTTTGAAAAATGTAAAAAAAAAAAAAAATTGTGCCACCCTACACAAACACGAATGCTCAGACACCATGTAATGCATCAGACGGCACCCCAGTTGGGAAACAGTGGTTTAGCTTATTTCAAGAATTTATTTGTAGAAAGAAGCAGAATTATGCCAATAGTATAAGACAATTCCTGCTTGAAATGAGTATTTTAAATACATCTGGAAATAGGCTTAGTGGTCTTCTGTTTGTTATATAATAATCTCAGTGTGAGAAACATTAGATCATTTTTACTTTTATACAAGATATCTTTATAACTTTATATCTTTATACAAGATATCCTTATAGCTTTATGTCTTTATACAAGATATCTTTATAACTTTATATCTTTATACAAGATATCTTTATAACTTTATATCTTTATCCAAGATATCTTTATAACTTTATATCTTTATACAAGATATCTTTATAACTTTATATCTTTATCCAAGATATCTTTATAACTTTATATCTTTATACAAGATATCTTTATAACTTTATATCTTTATCCAAGATATCTTTATAACTTTATATCTTTAGACAAGATATCTTTATAACTTTATATCTTTATACATGATGCCTTTATAACTTTATATCTTTATACATGATGCCTTTATAACTTTATATCTTTATCCAAGATGTCTTTATAACGTTATATCTTTATACAAGATATCTTCACTTATATAATTTTTGCAGTGTATTTGAATCATGAATATCTTTGACTGAAGTCAGTCATACAAATGAAAATTACAAAAAAAAAAATATTAGCATATAATCTTATATTGACCCAACAACTGACCTTAGACTTTCATTATTCTGTAAGTGTGTTTTAAGTAATCTGTTTTTTGTTTTATTTTCTCTCAGTACACAGAAATAAATGATTGGTCATGACATCAAAGATATCGATTATTTTGAAAAATGGAAGAGTATTACTGTATAACCATCACTCGTGCTCTGTATTTATCATTTTATCAGTGTATTACACAACTCTACCAGCCATCCAGACCAGCCTCCACCCCGGGGTTTAGGATCCTGGAGAATCGTTCTGCATGCTAGTTAAATTTGCAGCCTAGCTTCGGTCAATTAAGAGATGGCTAAACACAGTTGGAGCCCCTGTGATGTACTAAACTAATCAATAAAAAGCCCTGTCACTGCGATTGAGTGCTCAAAGCATGTGAGTGGCACTGAGGAGCGCGCTGCACTCTTAAAGCTCAGCCCACAGGCAAGCTTGTTTGCTGTTTGTTGTTTGCTGTTGTCATGCTGACTGAATGAGGGAAGATAGATGGAGTGGATATGTGCAGTTTGACAGAGAGACTCCAGTCATTAATCCTCTCTCTCTCGTTCTCTCTCTCCACATTGCTGCTTAAATCACTCCATCCCTGTCTCATCTCCTCATCCCAGTCAAAACCACTTCTTCCCTATCTCGTCCAAGTGTTACAGAAGGGTCTCTCTCTTATGGCAAGCCTTAAGACATTTTGTGTGCAGGAATTCCCTTTGATGGATTTCATATTGCTTCTTTGCGCTAACACTGCAAATTAAGTAAAGTAGTTCTCAGAGTAGTAGCCATCATTAACACAAGAAAAGTGTCATTAGTATAATAAATTGAATTTAGCAGATGGAGATAATGTATGTAATAATAACGATACTATAAATGACAAACGATGGTTCTAAGGAGCAGAATCCCTTTTTGTAAAACCCTTCTTCAACCTCTAGATGGCAGAAGAGGCTTGGACACAGACTGCATAAACTTCTAGATCAGATATTACTGCTATCTGTTATCATGCTCAGATGCATTATACACACTGTACTGTGTATGCACACGCACACACACACACACACACACACACACACACACACACACACACACACACACACATCGCTATCACCCTACCTGTAGGAGGTAAAGTTGTCATAGGAGCCCACAGTGTAGTGTCTGAACAGCCTCTTCGTACGATCCTCTCTTGTTTCTGGAAGACAAAACATTTTCAAATCCAGCTCAAACATAGTAACTGTCAAATACTAAATCTGTGTATGTATGTGACCTTGTCTGCCTGATTGGCAGGTTTTTAAGATTGCGTGTGTGTGTGCGTGTGTGTGTGTGTGTGTTTGCTAGCATGTGCACAAGTGAAAGAAGTGGCTCATTAATCCTGAAGCAGAGCGTTTGGTTAATAAGCCTGGCATCTTAAGTCTTGCTAGATTTATGAGATTAGACTTTGGGCTAGAAATCAATGCTCTGCTCCCCTGCAGAAGGACAATCTGGTATGTACACTTGCAGAGCCACACACACACACACACACACACACACACACACAACCCACCAAAGCAAGCATACCCAGCCTCATTTGGTGGCTTAGGGTTTAATCTTTACCTGTGAGAGCGTAACACGTAAAGATCTACACTAGTGCCGAGCATTTATTTAATATTTTTAGGTGATTGTGAGGTTTGTGTGTGAGTTATACGTTATACGTCAGTGTACGATATTGCAAATTCCAGTGGTGTCTTCAAAAGAGATGCCATTTTCCCGTGTATCAGAATGAACAAAAACGATGTTGTGTTTCTCAGGATAAATCAGATAGAGAATCAGCAATAATGTCACCTCAGGCAAGCACAGACTGTGGTGTGATCTCTGTCATTGCAGAGGTGCGAAGGTAATGGCAAGACAGGCAGGGAGATAAACAGACAGACAGGTGAGCGCTGCATGAGGAAATTCATAGATAAGCATTTAAAGAAAGTAATTCACAGGTGTACATATGCATACTTTTCCCCATCTGTACACTGAGCAAGAGTAATGCAGTCATTCATCATTTTCTGGACGAAGACAGCACCAGATAGCAACAGGAACGAAAACAGAGGGATTTATTTTTAAAGGCATATTGTAATAGACAAGACACTGCTGAAGTGCAAGCATTGTTGCTTTATGAGTTAGCATTAAAGATTACAGAAGCACTTTATTTCACAGCACTGTGCGTACCTAGTATTTGAAGGTAAAGTCCAGCCTGAAATGCATTAATATACAGTATATACAGTATGCACTGATATTCTGAAATTAGTGAGTGTTTAGTGGACTAGTGCTAATTGTTGTGCGCTTGTTATTCCTGTGAAAAGACATCATAGCAGGACATTGCCAGTACAGTCAGTCAATAATAAAAAAATTAATAAATCCAAAATAACAGACAAAGTTTCACTGTTTAACGCAGTTGCGTCGAGGGCAGTGGTAGTTCAGGGGTAAAGGCTTTAACCCTCAACTACACAGCTGTAGACTGTTAAAAATGTAATTTCATTCATTAATTGACTGTGATGCTCCTTTAAAGTTCACAAAAAAAGTTTTTTTTTTTTAAATAAATTTTTCTTGCACAGGGGACATTAATCGGAAGCTGTCTGTTTTGAGAAGTGATTTCTACACTGACTTAAAGTAAGCTGTAAGCAGATGTGTTGCTTGTTCAGCTTCCACATTAAACCTCTGGTACTTTTTTTTTGATGATTGAATAAAAACATTCCTTATTTATTTAACAAATCAATAAAATAGCCTTATGAATGCACGCGTTGTGATTTCATGACCTGAGCATACTTTGCATATTGTTTTCTGAAGTACATAGAAAGTAGTGTGAATACCATTTTTTTTTTTTTTTTTTTTTAACGCAGTACTTGATACCACAATATTTACTCAGAATTACATTTAAGTTCTACATGATTACTTATTCAATTCGGAGAAATGATTGCACTATACCACCGATTATAGACATAAAATGCCTAGTCTCCACATAAGTTAATATTGACATGAATATCCATCTTGCAGGTCATGTAAGTACCAGGCATTACCTGAAATGAAGAAGCATTAACCTAAGAGTGCTAACAAAGACCTTTATAACACAAGCAGCCCAGGAAAACATGGTTAAGGTCATTTAGGGTTAAAGTATATTCCTGAATCATACTGCGTTTTCTGATCGCCTGTAGCTTTTTGGCAACTCCTGTCATACTGTATCAGGATTAAGGACTGAGATTAAGAGTTCCTGCAGCACAGCTGAGACTCATTCGCTCCAGATGGCCGCAGAACAATCAGGACTGAGGGCAAAATCAAATACACACACATGTCTACGTCTGAACAAATAACAGAAAGAAAATCACAAAAGCGAGCAGAAAGAGGCATTTCAGAGTGCCACAAGAATCTTATCTGTCACTCGCCAAAGCGACCCAATAGCAGCCAGTGTTCAGAAACAAAACACAGACAGACATGGCCGCAAACCTACTCATTCAAATTATGGCTAATCACTTATCCACACCTATCTTTACCCTACAGTGGGTACAGTGGGCTTCTGTCAAACCCATATTCCCTTTAGACGACCAGTAAACATATAATCCTACTGGAAAATAATAGGAAAAACCAGTACTTGGTGCTTTGGTAATGGTTAATAATGCTATTTTGTGGGGGTTTTTTTTTCTGTCACGGGTCTAATGGGTTAACCTGGTGACTTGTGACCTGATTCTACAGTAAGCTAATGGTCTCTAATGATGACCTTGAAACAACAGTTTGTGGTTTAATGGTGGTTTAATGGTGGACCTAACAGACTCCTGTGCTATTTGCATGTATAATAACCTTGACTTATAAAACACTTATATATAGCATTAAATGTTCTCTATAGTACTGAAAAATATTCCATTAGGATGCAACAATTAATCATACACAGAGTATATACTGGATCTGTGTCTGTATCTGAATCATTTTTAACATCTTGTTCTTTTAGAGTACAGATTACAGAAAAGCTATAATTTTATATCCATAAAACATGCTTTAAGGTGTAATGGTGCATTGTAATTGGTTACATTTAATATTGTGTAAAACGCTAGTGTATCTACATATATAGATGGTAATTCAGAATATAATTAGGACTTAACAACAAGGAACGGCATCGACGGGGAGCCAATGTCCGCTGCCAGCAAGTCTAGTCCTTTTTCTTACTAATCTGTATGCCTCAAATACCCTTAAAATATATTTCAATCAGGAAGGAAGCGATTAAAGAACAACTATTTCAGACATTTAACCTTGCTGTGACCTTGACTCTGTTTGGATCAATTCCAAAGTCATATCAGTTCATCTGCTGGTTACATTCATGCGTGAAAATAAATCCTACGAACATTCAAACACTTGTTCTTGCGATATCACACTGACGTAAATCTTAGATGGCCAGACGACAACCCCAAAACATAATGCCACCACCTAGGAAAAAAACAGCTGTATTAATTACAATAATGGGAAACGCTTCATCTAGACCACTGCTTCTCAAAGGTGTTCTGGAGGACCCCCAGCACTGCACATTTTGTACGTCTCCCTCATCTAACACACCTGATTCAACTCATCAGCTCATTAGTACAGACTGCAAGACCTGAATCGGGTGTGTCAGATAAGGGAGACATACAAAATGTGCAGTTCTGGGGGTCCTCCAGGACAGGTTTGAGAACCCCTGATCTAGGTGATCAGGAGAAACAGTTCCCTAATGGGAAATTACAATCCAGCCACTACACACCATGTAATCCCATATGAAGTATTTTAATGGGAATGTTTTATGAATTAAAATAAAAGAACACCACTATAATCTAAAAACAAATAAATCGGCAAAGGAACCAGTAACTACAAGATCCTAGAGGTAAAGATCTACAAATGTGAGTGCACTCCAATGTGTGTCCAAACAGTAACAGAAGAAAATAAAAAAAAGAAAATACGGTTCTTCAAGGGTCCATTGAATAATTAATGGTTCTTAGCACCCATAGAATGTTTTTCTAATAAGGAAACATTCTGTTTCAGGAATCTACATAAAACCATTATGGGTTCCGACAGAACGACAACCGAAGAACCCTTAAGCGTTCTAAGAGTGTTAGCTGGGCACAGAATGTCCTCTATTCTTCCACTGCTTTTAAGCAGAGTGTGGAGATTTCTGAAACTTCATGAAATAATGACATTTCCATCTTTTTTTGGTGTCACTCCCAAGACATCTCACCCTGCATATTCCTTATTTATGGCCTGATATTGGCCAGTTTTTCCCTGAAGCATATAGGACACAGATCCTAAATCATCATCATCATTTAAGCAAATGCATCTCTGAACCCTGCGAGCATCTGTGCCAGTGTGAAAATACTGGAATAGCCAGCAAAGTGCAGATGGATCTCTCTCAGGCTCCAGCTTGAGCTGATATATAAATCGAATCAGCTAACAGGCATATTAAAGGATGAAGAACTGCAGAAGGCTTTCAGATTTTTTTTTTAATTAAAACTGACCCCAAATTGTTGAACAAACTGCCTCACCAGACAACAAACCGCACTTAAATTCACAGTTTTCCATGACCATTTAAAACAAGTGCTTCGGATAAGTTAACCATGATGTCTCATACACCTCTCTTTAAACAACGAATATTAAAGTTGGTCTATGTAGATCAGTGGTGTCCAATCTTATCTGCAAACCTGCAGCCACAGTGTCCCTTTGCGGACAAGATTTGACACGTTTGTAGATTCTATAGCGCAAGTAAAGACAAAGCAAACTCCTATTAAATGATCTGAAGTAGGTAGGTAAAGTTGCTCTAAAAGCCACGTGTCCTGTTCACGATGTTCTTCTCTCTGTATAAACCTGTTCCTGAGAATGCACTCTATAAGCAGTGCTCGTCCTGCAAGCCTGTGACTAAAGGACAAAGCTCCTATACGCTGAAGGAGAATGCTAAATACTGACAGATCCGATGAGCTCGCCAACATCTCACTGGAAGGTCCTTCTCCATTACTAAACAGTTGTGCGTATACGTATTCGCGTGTTGTGGCAATTAATGCATTGGCTACACCCAAACCCTCAGATTAACCTCATTAACTAAAACAAACTTGTCTGGCTCTCGAAGCTGTTCATATGAAAAAAATCTCATTTTGTCCAATAATACAGCTCAAGGGTTGTCATCATGTGGTCATGTCCCCAAGAGTAGAGGCACACACACACACACACACACACACACACACACACACACACACACAGAAGACAGGGTGCAGTAAATGGGTCAGTGCTGCAGTATGATGTCTGCTTTCTCTCCATGGTTGATAATGATGTTCAGGCTCAGAGCTGATACTGATGTGATTTCTGTATCACCTCTTTCCTGTCACCGTCTCTCTCCTCTATCTCTCATCCCATCCTTCATGCTTTTACTTAATCTCACCATTTTTTCACACCAGCCAGCGTGCATATCTCTGTGGCCTCTGCATGCCCTGTGCCGAGTCAACCCAGTTCTGTGGTGAGATTTGAGGACGGATTAACCGGTCAGATCTGAACCGTGCATTTGACCGTTTCGCTTGTTGTTAGCGGTAGTAAAAAAAAAAAAAAAAAAAAAAGGGAATTTTAAACGGAGAGACCTTGGAGAGGTGATAGTGAAGACATGAGGGAAATATGTCTTTCTTTCCTAGACACAAGTTGGGAATGAAGTGTGGAATAACAGTGGAGTTATTTGCCAATAATCAGGAGTTCATATCGAAATGACACACATCAGTATTCAGAGCATAGGCTTTAAGTTAATTGTACAACAGATACGATGCGCTGTATCAAGTGCTATTTCACAGGCTTGCGACCAAATGAGAAATTAGCTTGCATGATTAAAGCCTAGGAGCCTTTCCATGTCCTGATTGTAACAATCAGTCCTAATATACAGTATTAGACTACTGGAATACTAGATTACTAGAATCTTTGCCTTCTTCTTATCTGCCTGGAAAATTGCACTTAAAGGTAATGGTCTTGGCACGCCTTAAAAACTCCTGTCAGTAAAGCTCTAAACAAGAAAAAAAGGCAACCTCACAAGCTTGAACTGCATGTAGGTACTTTTATTACACTAAAAGGGCTGCTTAGAAATTCAAGTTAAGCACCTCTGAATACAGAGAAATATTGACTTAACGTTTTCTGAAAAAGGCCCTAAAGAGGCGATCCAAATACTATCTACAAAACACTTTTATCCACAAAAAAAAATAATAATAAACAACAATTTATACACTTCTACATGATTGGTCATGATTCTTTCCGTCAGGATTTTGCCTAGACATGAAGCTAGGTGTCTTATCCAGCTCAGAATATTGATCATAATGAAATCTACATGGCACTCTGTGGTAAAGTGTTTTTTTGTGCCGCATGACATTATGGTTAGTGCGTTAGTGAGTGTGTGTGTCCAGTAGAGCCATAGGCCAGGTTGTTATACCATCAAACATAACATCATGGTTGTGCTGGAGGTACAACGACATGATAAAACACAATCAGTCCACAGCATTGAAGCTGCAGGGTGTGACACTGAGTTATGACCCAGCAGACAGAGTCAGACAAAACTCGACCTATAGATCTGAACAGTGACTGCACACGTTCTCGTCCGCCATGCTTCCAGAAATATCTCTGCCTTTTCGGAACAAACCTACCAGCTACAGTCGAACATGTTTTTGAAAAATCAATGTTACAATCAGACCGGTTTATGGATTCTAGACAGATAGAGACAGACAGTCGGATAGACAGACAAACAGATACATAGATAGAAAGATATACTTTATCGATCCACAAAGGAGGACTTTGGGCACTACCGTCACAAAGGAATGGGACAATAAACACACACCATAAATATACCTAATTACACATTCTACATATTTACACATATTGTACACATTTGAACATTTGAAACATTTGAACAAGAAACACACACACACACACACACACACACACACACACACATTTATCCAGTTATCCAATCACCCAGCTGCACAAAATCATGCAGATACATCATGCAGGGAAAAATGTGATCTCAGTGACTTTGCTCTCTGTTGTTGGTGCCAGAACGGCTGGTTTGCAAACTGTGTTTACAAACTGCTTATCTCCTTATCTCTGCTTAGATTTTCACACTAGTCTCTAGAGTGTACACAGAATGGTGTGAGAAAACAAAACAAAGTGTGGGAGTGGCAGTTCTGTGGTTGGAAACGCGTTTTTGAAACGAGAGCCGTCAGAGGAGAATTTCCAGTCTGATTCGAGCTGACAGGGAGGCCACAGTAATTGAAATAACCACTCTTTACAACCATGGTGAGCAGAAAAGCATCTCTAAATTCACAACACAACACATCTCGAGGCAAATGGAGTACAGCAGAAGACCGTATTCCACTCCTGTCAGCCAAGCAAAGGAATTTGAGGCTACAGTGGGCAATGGATCACAGAAACGGGACGCTGTTTCGCTGGCAAAAGACCAGGTGATATTTATTCTACAGGATCATATAGTTATTACTTAACAGTTTTGCAGTCATGGTAGGCCAGTGTTAATGTATAAGCCAAACGTATACATTATTACTAATCATAATTACTATACTTTAGACTCGCTCAGCATATACATGCACTCAAACATGCACTCTGCACTTAGACATTCCTGATTGTTCCAGCATATTTCTTTTTCTTTTTTTTTCTTCATGTATCTATTTGCCAGACATTCTTATCTAATAGTAAGGCAAAGTTCAATTTAAGCATATAGCTTAGTAGTTTAGGATCTTTCCCAAAGCCCCAGCAGTGTACTTGGCAGCTGAAATGCAGTGCGAACTTTGCAATCGCTCACAGAATACCACTCTACCATGGTTAAATGCCAGTACACCGTGTGTCCTGGAGCCGATAGCTTCAGGAAATCTTTTCCTTGCCTTCATAACCATGTGTGTAGATGAGCAATTCATCAATAAAGCCTTGAGGATGTGGGACACAGTGGTAAAGACAAAAAAAAAAGTGACAAACGCCCAAACACCCTCGCTATACACCTTTTAATCTTTATTACATGGGCAGTTAGTTCCAGATGGCATCATGCTTATGCTGTGGCTGTTCATGATTTCAACTTAAATATCTGCTCGTGTCAAACATACAAACATAACACACTTTAAATTATCGCGCCCCACGTTCAGTGATGTACCGTGATCCGCGTAAAGAAACGACCTGATCACTACCTCATTTCATTTTAAATGTGACTTAGTCATGACAAACGGTTTGCCTAGCTACTGCGTCACACATGCAGTCACGTCGGCTGCTGTATAAAGATTTACTGACTTTGACCCTTGCCAGCTATCTAACTATAGGCCAGTATCATTTAAAAAGTAAGTCAGCAACTAAGGTCATACTTGCATAGAAACCACGCACATGAAATCTTTCAATCATGAAATAGGCCTCATCACAGTACTGAAACAGCGCTGGTTAAAGTAGAAAATGACCCAGTACTGGTTTCTGATCAGGGTTGTGTCTTACTCTTGCTTGTGTTGCTCGATCTCAGCGCATCATGTGATACTGTAGATCATTATATTCTTTAAGACAGACTAGAATTAAATTGTATTAGTGTTAAGGGAACAGCTCTTTTCTGCTGTAGCTCTTGCCTGACTGATCATTAGCAGTGCCTTAATGTTAATGGTGACTTCTCAATGCATACAAATGTAAAGACTGGTGTTCAACAAAGCTTCGTTCTCTGTTCTAGTTCAATTATGCACCTTAATAATGTTTCTCTACAATGATGTTCCTCTAATTAAAGGTTCAGAAGATGGAGACTTGAGACTGCCAATCCGGTGATTATACGCTTAAACCCAGTTTAGTATCTGTTCTTCTGAGTATTCGAGTATACTGATTATACTGAGTAGAACGTAGAGTACACGACTGATCTGAAAAGTATAAACCCTAGATGCGTTTTAAACTTCTTATATGCAGTCAGTTTTCTCTTTCCTGCTTACCTCATCGGTCAGTGAGGGCATTTTCTTTTTCAGATACAGAGGAGGTGTGTTTATGGGAGCATGACTAAGGGAAGGTGGAAGGGAGGGGGAGGCAAGCACAGAGAGGGAGACAGTTTTGCATGGTTTGCTATTTTTATAGAGGACAGTGGGACAGGAATAAACTTCAGTACTATTAATAGCGCAAACAGCAGAGTATTACTACAGGTCTTTACCTCCTACTGCCTTTTTAATGCAGCTCTACAGGCAGGAGAACTCACACACACACACACCTGGCTAGTGAGCACACTGTGTGTGTGTGTGTGTGTGTGTGTGTGTGAGAAAGAGAGAGAGAGAGAGAGAGAGAGAGAGAGACTTTGACTTTTTAAGATGTCTTTAATGCATCAGTTTTGGTATATTTACATTAAAAAAAGAACCCCATCAGATCCTCCACCCACACCCTCCACCCAGGAACCCCAAACCCCTTCAGTTTTACTGTAAGTCCGT